>NW_019154089.1:43341153-43466350 GCF_002288905.1 Enhydra lutris kenyoni
TTTCGGTGGAGCAGCATTACTAAAAATGTTATGATCTCTTTCTAGTTCTAACCTTTCATGCCTGTGGGGCTGATTATTATACCTTTCTTCACTTCTACATTTATCAAATTTGATCCATTCTAGGCTGCTTGCCCCTCGCACTCTAATTCGGCAAAACATATTCACTCCCACCATCCCAATCTTACTACCTAATCCTGAACTTCTGATTCATTTTCCCAACTGCCCCTGAACATTCCAATCAGGATGCTCATTTAGTCATTCCTTCATTTGTTCAACACATGGTTAATTTTTATTTTCTCTTTTATATCCTAATTTTACTGTGAATTTATTATAGGCCATGTCATTGGGATTAAACGGAAAGGAAGATGTTAAAAGGTGTCTACTTTACAAGCTTTCAATTATAAAATGAATAAGTCATGGGGGTAAAATGTATAGCATAGAGAATATAGTTTATGGTGTCGTAATAGCGTTGGATGGTAACAGAAGGCAGCTACACTGGTGGTGAGCGTAGCATAGTGTATAGACTTGTGGAATCACTGTATCGTAAAACTGAAACTAATGTGTCAACTGTACTTCAAAAAAAATTTTTTTAAATAGTTGTATCAAGAGATGAAAAGAAAGGGGTCTACTTGTTAAAAACCTATGAATTTAAAGCTTTGTTATGTTCCAAAACAAACTTTCCTCTGAAATCTGTGTTTAATTCTATATTCCCATCACTTAATGACTGCCACCAAACCACATCTTAATTTATGAAACTCCCTGAGACCAGAGACCAGGAAGCTTTTGGCCACTCCTTTTACATTCAGTCCCCAAGTCTTAGGATTTCTATCTTAGAAATAATTTTCCTACATCACTGCCATTTACTTAAGACGCTCAAGGTCTTCTACTTGACAAACCTACATTAAGCATCTAATTTGTTAATATTATTCTGCCTAAAGATTTACAAAGTTGTTATGAAGTTTCACTTCCACACATGCATCATTTCACATTTAAGGCATATTTAGCCCTCACTTCTCTCTCTAACCTGACAGAATGAGGTATATACTCTTAGTACCTCCATGTGCTTACTTTTCCAACATGGAAGATTCTAGGATTAGCCAGAGTACTCTTAAAACTACATACCTATCTGGGGCACCTGGGTGGCTCAGTTGGTTGGGTGACTTCCTTTCAGCTCAGGTCATGATCCCAGAGTCCTGGGATCGAGTCCCGCATGGGGCTTCCAGCTCCACAGGGAGTCTGCTTCTCCCTCTGACTTTGTATCTTTTTGAATTTATTAATGTCAATTTTGCAGAAAACACCTCACACTTTGATTCAAATATCACTATGTCAACCAAGAATATTTGCCTGAACAGTTTGTGAGAATTTACAATGTGCCAGGCATTGTCCTAAACACAGCAAATGGATTAACTGATTTTATCTTCAAATCAATCTTACCAGTAGACTTTAAAAAATTTTTTAATCTAACATGGATACACAAGCAAACTGAGGCGCACAGAGATTAAGCAATTCGCCCAAGGTCATAGAGCAAGGACATACTGCAGGCAGGAAGGATCGGAGCCAGCAATCTGGCTCCAGAGCAGATGCTTAAAAGCCATTGAATGACTCCTGGGCTTATAGAATTTACCTTATGGATCTGGACTGGAAGCAGAAAATCAATAATACTGAAGAACTTCCACCTTAGATGTCCATTTCATAAAAAATCCTGGTACATTTCTAGGTTGGAGGAGAAATCCTTTGTCAGGAGAATTTAGAGAGACCACAGAAATCTGACTCATTATGGGAACTTGAATAGATCCAAGGACATGATAAATTTCATAAATAGTAGGAGCACTTTAACTGGCGGTTCTCCTTTTTCTGAACTAAAGCAGCTACAGACTCTGATCTCTGATCTGATCAGATTTGCCTGCTCTCCCACCCCCACCCCAACACAGCTCTTCCTGGTTTAATGGTTTTGCAGATGGTTTTGCAGGAGTGAGGTTGGTAGGCTCAAATCCAACCTCAAATTGATGTCTTTCTTGGGGCGCCTGGGTGGCTCAGTGGGTTAAGCCTCTGCCTTTGGCTCAGGTCATGATCTCAGGGTCCTGGGATTGAGCCCCGCATGGGGCTCTGCTCAGCTGGGAGCCTGCTTCCCCCTCTCTCTGCCTGCTGCTCTACCTACTTGGGATCTCTCTCTCTCTCTCTGTCAAGTAAATAAATAAAATCTTTAAAAAAATTGATTTTTTTCTATGCAAAATAGTAACAGTACTGCTCTCTAGTACGAGGGCTGTTGGAGGGATTAGTGCGATAGTCAACGTAATGTTTAGCATAGAACCTGGCACAGAGTAAATAATGTCAGCTTAGTAGCTTAGTAGCTTAGTGATCTTAGTAGCCTTATTATTTCTTTTTTTTTCTATTTTATTTTATTTCTTTTCAGTGTTCCAGCATTCATTGTCTATGAACCACACTCAGTGCTCCATGCAATACATGCCCTCTATAATACCCACCACCAGGCTCACCCAACCCCCACCTCTCTCCTTTTATCATTTCTTTCACAACTTTTCACCTTGTCGTCTACTCTCCCTTTCTCAAGTGGCTTGATCACTGTCGTAACATTTAAGCTAATTTCTAATTGATGATTATCAGTAGCCAAAGTCCTTGCTCACCTACACTGAGGTATCTTTCTTGTTTGTAGAAAAGTCATCCACTATCTCAGCTGCAAATCTTCTGGGAAATAACAGAATGTTTCTGTGGACGATGAGTTTAGGTCAGCCTTCATGTTGGGAAGTACTTCGTGAGTCAATGACCTTGGACAAGCAAAAGGACATATTCTATTTTGAAAAAGAACATTATCCAACCTACTCATGTAGGTTTGGGATTAAACAAAGGAGAAGAGGGAGATAATAGCTCAGGAGCGTCTACTCTGTGTTTGGGGCTCAATAAACACGCTCACAAACAGTCTCACTTCATGTTTCCAGTGACGGGTAAAAAAGCATTACCCCCTACCCCATGTTACAGATGACGACAACGAAATTGAAAATGATAAGTCACCTCCCCAAGCACTACACTTCTCTATCTGACTCAAAGTGTATGAGCTTTCCATAACTCAAAGCAGTATATCTGACCAGACATCATTAAGACAATTCAAAATATTCCAGTGACTCAGAATAGACAATTCTGAGGAAAGAAAAAGAAAGAAAGAAAGAAAGAAAAAAAGAAAGAAAGAAAGAAAGAAAAGCACAGAAATCACCGTTCAAATAATAATATGACCTTTGCAAACAGTGAAACTAGCTTTGCAGAATGCCTGGAGCTGAAAATAAATAAAGAGAATTTATAATCCTCAAAATTTTGCATTCTTTAGTATGTTTCTCAGAGCTGAAATGATAGAATTATTGTAATGCTTTCATCTATTTGTGGGGAAATTTATCATCTGGATAACCAGGATCCAGAGCTCAATACTGCAAACACCACCGGCATTCTCTCCTTTACATTCACATTCTTTGTTTTCTTTCCCTTTTCCAGGTGGTTTTTGTCATTAATTTTTTTTTAATTCCCTTTCTCATCACTTCCCTTCTCCCACCGTTATCCCAGGATAAGCCCAGCAAAGCTTATAAGATCCATACTTAGAAAAAAATACAATATTCAGCCAGGCTTGTTTATATTTTCCCAAGAAAGAAAGATCATTAGAGCTTTCCAAATATAACAAGAATTGTCCCCTCCAGATTCAGGAGTAACATTTGTCAGTCCTATAGGAGAATATAGATAGCCTTGCTTTCCTGCATTCAATCTGTTTAGTCTTGGGACCCGGCATTATTTCGCCCTTCCCCCTTATCTTTTGTAGTTCACACTGCTTATCCACCTCATATATTCTCCTATCAGATGATGCCGGCATTCATTTAAGACTCCTCGCTTCTTATGAAGACGTACGTGTGTTAAGAACATGGGGGTTTTTCAGGCACTGTCATGCATATAAAATTTGTTTTCTATCTTATGTTGTCTGACCATGCTTAGCTTAGCAGCATTAATCTTTTTGCCTCCAAATGGACAGTTAGTGCCTTCATTCATGTTGCAAATACTTATTGACCACCTCATAGACAAGGCACAAATACTTATTGACCGCCTCATATACAAGGCAGACTGACAAGGCTATGGCTTCCCCAATAGAATTTGGCACAAAGCTGGACATGTGGTAGTTGATACATATGCAGCTACTGGGTTCATTGAAATTAACAACAAAAATATGAAACCCCAGCCAACAATAACTTACCTTCACTACCACAGAAAATGGTTTAGTTAAAATCATCAGTTTTGTCTCTATCCAGGATACGGACAGAAGCTGGATTATAACAGTTATTTAAAGCATGTATTACAAGACAGGATGAATATCTCTACTTTCATCATAATTACCAGGCATAGATGCAGTTCTGGAAATCAAATTAATAGTTATAAATTACAGTTCATAAATATGTAAGTCAATAAACATGCATTCATGTATTTGTTCAAGAAGCATTGACAACACTTGTCACGAGCACCAAGCATGTGTGGTGCCACATACTAAGGAGCAGGACAGAAAAGTATCTTATATTCTTATATTCCATGGGGAATTTGTTACTCCAACAGAAAATGTCAATGAGCTATCACAATCATCAATGCAGACATGTACAACTGACTATGAAGGAGTGGAAATCAGAGACACAACAGCTTCATCAGTGTTAAGGTGATATTCAAAGTGTGACCAGAAGTCTGGAGGAGAGGCAAGGTGTACAGTGGGCTGCCAGAGAACAGGGGAGCATGGGAGACACTCAGAGGCAAGAGGTAGTGCAGGCAAAGGCAGGAACCATTGTTTTCTGAGGTTCCAGAACTTTTAAAAATTACGTAATTTTTAATTTAATTAATTAAATTAAATTTTAATTTAATTTTAATTTAATTAATTTAAATTAAATTTAAATTTAATTTTTAATTTTAAAAATTACGTAATTACCTCCAGCTGGTGATTACCAAGTATTTTAAGAAAAACAGTACTTTGGAGATTTCCGCTTTTCTCTAAACTTACCAACCAACCAACCAACAAAACAAAACAAAAAACCCACCAAATTTTACATTTTTTGAGATGTTATCTCTGCTTCTTCAGTTTAGTATTGTGTGTGTGTGTGCATGTGTGTGTGTGCGCGCGCACGTGTGTGTTAATTTAGACACATGTTTTCTGGGAAAGAATCAGCCATGTGGAAATAAAGCTTGTTTTGTTTTGTTTTGTTTGTCTCTTTGTAAGCCATAGTAATGAACTTCAGAAACTTATGACCAGGAGGTTGTATTTGGTTGGCTATATTTGGCTCAGTCCATTAGTGATGTACCCGTCAGTTTTCAGTTAAGGAAAAAAAAACAAAAACAAAAACAGAGATGATCTAAATACACGAAATAGAATGGTATCTGATGTGGAAATTAGTTGTTTATAAATCTCAGCAAAGCCTGTGTGGTCAGAGGAAGTCACTTCTGGCTTCTAGGAAATCTGGCCATTGCAAGAGTTTCAGGAAACCACTACAGCTGAGCTCACTGCTCGTAGCTCTCGGGCAGGTGATTTGCAGAATGCCTGCAATCTACCGACATGTCCCTCTCTGCTCTCACCTGAAGTTCAGGGAACATCCACCACCGTCAAAGGAGTAGTGATGTCTACTTCTCTTCCACCTTTTAAGCTGTGCATACCTCTCTGTGGTGAAACCTAAGCTAGAGATGGCAAGAGAGCCCATCAAATACAATTTCCAGGCTTCCAGCCCTTGCCACACGAAGGGCATGTGTAGAAAAAATGACAACGGTGTTCAGATGACAGTGGACAGGCTGGATGACATGGCTGTGCCATGCTAGGGTCGTCCACATTGATGTGGCTTTCATGGGCAAAGAGCAGCTCAAGGCTCAGAAAGTGAATAGATTCTAGTGAAGTTTGAACTCTTAATAAGTATAAGGCTACAATAATCAATACTAATTACAGTAAAATGGAGTGACTCACTAATTTTAGAATTATTTCTGAATAGTGTTATCCAGCTTGAATATCTATAGATTTCATTTTAATTTTTTTTTCTTTATTTATTTATTTATTTATTTTTTAAACATATAATATCTATTTATCCCCAGGGGTACAGGTCTGTGAATCGCCAGGTTTACACACTTCACAGCACTCATCATAGCACATACCCTCCCCAATGTCCATAATCCGACCCCCCCAAACCCCCTCCCCCCATTAACCCTCAGTTTGTTTTGTGAGATTAAGAGTCACTTATGGTTTGTCTCCCTCCCAATCCCATCTTGTTTCATTTATTCTTCTCCTACCTCATTTTAATTTTTTAACTTGTGAATAAAAATACAAGTTGAATTTCTTCTGAAAAAAACTGCTATTAATCCTTCAGTGAAAAGGGACATTGAACAAAATGTCAATTTTTTGGAAATACATAAATATAATTCATAAGGAAACTATCATATAATACAGGTACTGTAGGCAGAAGACTTCATTTTTCAAGGCTGATTTTGAGATTTTTTTGGTTTCAAGATTTAGTTACTAGACGTCTTCCATTTAGACCTGTTTTCTCCTTCCATTTTCTTTTTTAACCTGCAGAGTTAAATAGAACAGTAAAGACTTATTGAATATGAAATAGGTTTTCTAAAATTATCTTTTCTTATACAGATAATTAGAAAATATTAAGTTTGTTTTCTATTTAAACTTAATTTGAAATAAATTATACATAAACAGAATATTAGTATTTTTTCTAGAAATTAGCTAATTATTTCTTCTCATATTAAAAATAGAAGACATGTTTATTTAGATTATAAAATTACTTATTAGCAATATAAACTGTGGCTACTATCATAAAGACAACTTTTATAAATATGATTCTAATTATTTCCCTCAGCACAGAACACAAAAATAAATTCCTTATTATAAAGAAGTAATTATGTTAGAACTATAATGTTCCTGTTGCCATAATAATAATAATAATAATTAATCTTAACTGTCATGATGAAACTCAAGTAATGTTCTCTAAAATTTGTGTCCCATATAAATCCCACAATTAAAGTTCTTACTTTTGGGGCATCTGGGTGGCTTAGTCAGTTAAGTGACCAACTCTTGGCCTCAGTTCAGGTCATGATCTTGGAGTTGTGTTGTGAGATTGAGCCCCATGGGGGGCTCTGTGCTCAGCACAGAGTCTGCTTAAGATTTTCTCTCCCTCTCCTTCTGCACCTCCCCACCCTTCATACGTGCTCTCTAAAATAAACGATTTTAAAAAATATATGTAGCACTTATCTTTCAGCATCATTTAAATAATAGTCATAAAATCAAAAATGAATCAATTATATGTAAAATTCTAACTAAAATAATATCATTTAATAATTGTGTTATCTGCTTCATAAGACTGTTATAATATTAAAATGAAGTAATCAATGGATATTGTTATTATTCTTGCTACTAAAGAAGGATCATTGAATGTTTCTCAGAATGGGGCAAAAATCACAATATGTGTGCCATTGATGTAATAAGAAAATAAGGATAAAATTAGAAAACAAAATATTGATATACTGTTGATTAATATTTCTGATCTCATTTCATTACACAGGGTTTATTGTACCTTATAATCAGAATCTTACCTACTTTGTTCATTGAATTAGTGGCTATAATGAAGCAGGAACTCTACTAAGAACTGGAAATACTTAGGAGGTGTTTTTCAATGAAGGCTGGAAGATAATTAGTATGAGTATGTTCTATTGGAGCTCCTGTCAAATAGTGGGGACAAGCATTAGTGAAATATTCAGACAAACAACTCTATCACTGTTAATTGTGAAAATGACGATGGTGGAGATGTACATTGCTCTTTAAGAATAAATAACATAGTGCTGTGACTCAAGCTTGATGTCCAGAATGACATTTAAAATAAAATCTGAAATATTTATCATTAAGAGTTCTGCAGGCCAATAAAAAAAAAGATGGAAGGAAAGAAAAGGTGTTGTCGGCAGTGATGAAGAGACTGGATGAGTGAAGGAGAATTGTGGCACATTGGTGTAATGGAGAAAAATAATAATAATAATAATATGTTACCTGCTATTTGGGAACTCAAATTAGTAAGGTTACTACCTGTGAGAGACTATCAATGAATGTGAAACAAAACAAACCCATACAACATTCAGGTTTGAATTATATTCATGGTTCACACACTCTGATGACAACAAACCAAAGCAAAAATTTATAAACCTGTGACGCTAGTCCTGGGTTTATCATTTTTTTTGTATTTATAAAATTTGTATACAGGTACTTGACATTACGTTGAGTGTTTCTCAAAGTGGAATCCCAGGACCATAGGAAAAACAATCATCAGAGAAACATTAAAATGTGTTTTCCCGAACTTCTGGATGTCTTGTTCAGACAAACTAGATGAAAGTCTCTGAAGTGACAGCCATGCATTTGCACTTTATTAAACTTCCCTGATTGTATTTATGCACGCTAAAATTTTGAGAATCACAAATGTAGATGCAGGGGTACACCTTTACTATTCTCATGTGCCTGCCAAGTTCAATAATTTTGGCTTTCTTTGCCACTTGCAGAAAGCTTGCATAAGCACTCTAGAATTCTCCATGACCTTCACTTTCTTCTTTCTATTGGAGGAAGTATACCTTAGCCAATTGGTAAAACTAAGGGAAGTCTGACATGCATTGAGTCCATTGACAAAAGGCAGAATCATGACATTAAAATGAAGTAGACATAGAAATGGCTTTCTCATTTTCCTTTCTCTTGAATTATCATTATCTTAAGCAGAACAGTTTTTCTCCTCCTCTTCAGCTATCACGTGATAAACTCACCGAGGTGGAAATCTATCTCCATGGAAAAGTTCACAGTCTCAGGTGAAAGGGTATTTAAATTCATTTTGGAGGCAGAGATAGGAGGCAATGCCACATCTAATCTAAGTTCATCAGAAATTTGTGTATTAGGTAAGAAAGCTGTTACTTTTATTTCATTTGTCAACTTGCAACTTGGTCAGAGGCCAAACTTCCAACACATTGAAAGTCAAGTAAACATCTCTATAACTTCTAGGGATTTTACCTTCAAAAAACGACAAATATATGATTCTTTTTTTAAAGTCTATGACTATACTTAATCAAATTT
This sequence comes from Enhydra lutris kenyoni, assembly GCF_002288905.1. Classification (NCBI taxonomy): domain Eukaryota; kingdom Metazoa; phylum Chordata; class Mammalia; order Carnivora; family Mustelidae; genus Enhydra; species Enhydra lutris. Next base: position 43,350,272 of record NW_019154089.1, read on the forward strand.
ATTTATCGAGTTAACACAAAGAACATAAGATCCTTAATATTAACCCTTAGCACAATTAAAGTATCAGGGACCCCTCCCACAAATGTATTATGTTATGTCTTTAACAATATTGAAAATGGAAGGGAGGAGATCATTAATGCAATAATTCAAAACAATTTCTCATAAGTGAAAGCCATGGATTTCTAGACTAAAGTGCCCAGAGAGTGGCTAGATAAAAGCAGCTTGGCTTAAAGTCCATGATTTTGAAACTTTAGATCACTGAGGTAAGGGGAGGATTCTGCAAACTTCTGGAGGGCTGGGGAAAAACAACTCACATACAAAGGATGAAGAATCAGAATGCTTTTTGACTTTTCAACAACTCTGGGAGCTAGAAGGTAATGGAGGTAATGCCTTTAATATCTGGAAAATGATTTGCAACCTAAAACTCTATGTGTAGCCAAACTATCAATCAACTGTGAAGACAAATTGAACAATGCAGGGTTTCGCATTTATTTATCTCCCATAAATCCTTTCTTGGTAAGCTTCTGAAGAATGTTTTCTACCAAATCAATGGGGCAAAATGATACATGGCAAGACTCTGAGTACAGAAAGCAGAAGTACTGATGCAGGTATAGAGAGGATAATGGCGAAGGGAAATGGGAGAATTTTAACAGTGGACCAGATGGGCAGGGCGATTAGTCTAGATAAAAGATCTCCAAGATGGATGTCTCCAAAAAAAGGAAAATTGAACTAGCAAGTCACCTCATATGATTGACTTTCTGGAAAATAGTACTGAAAAGTCTTGCTTGGTATAGAAAGAATTAGGAAGAAGTACCAGGAAATAAATTGAGCAGAGGAAAACAAAGCAATTATTAAATTAAAAAATAGCATAATCACAATACATTACACATAATCACATAATCACAATACATTACAACCCTCATCTGTGAATAACATTTTCATGAGTGTAAGTTATAACACCAAATATCAGTGTATTAAAATTTTCAGGGATGGGAGAGGAGAACAAGATAGGATGGTAAGTGAGAGAGTTAAATCATCACATTATAATGAGAAAACAATAATATCTAAAACTGATAAATCAGACATAAGTATATCAAGTATTTAAAAATACAATGATGTATAAGGGCCAGAATATGGAGTTCAAGTTTTCAAGTGGTTGATCCGAGGATGGATGAAGGATGAAGTAGGGAAAGTTCTTGCAGGTAACTATGATATAGGTGTTTTGGTACCATTTACAATATTAAACTATGTTCTTTTGGGAAAAAAAGTTTTCATAAAAATAATTTTGAGGGTTTAACTAATATTGCAAAAATGTAAATATAAAATACTTAACATTGGTAATAATCTCATAATAAATGAGGGAGAAAGAAAGAAAGAGTGAATGAGGTTGTCAAGATTTGATGAGAATATGGGGAAAGATTGGTTAGGATAGGAAATGTTGGGGAAGACAATTTAACCAAGTAACTCAGGAATCCACAAGAAGTACTTTTGTGAACTACAGAAACTTTGCTTTTCTCTCTTGACCTAGGAGAATAAATGGACAGCTATGCAAAAGTGAAGATAGTCATTGTTTCATTGTTTATGCCTGTAATTATAGCCTAAGAATTGACTACAGAAGATTGGTCAAATTAAGTCTTTGTTAAAATAATATCTTCTTCTTGAGGCTTTCTCATAGTAGGCCAGTTAAAATGGAAACTCTCATTCTCCTTAGCTAGTCTTTTGAAAATTTCCACATAGCACTTATCTGCATCGGACAAACATGGCTCATCTGGCATGATTTTCTCACTAGTTCACTGATGGCAGCCTCTTCCCACTAGACTGTAAGCTCCCGGAAGATAGGGACTTTAAAAAATTCCTAATTGTATGGGGCACCTAGGTGGTTCAGTTGTTTAAGCGTCTGCCTTCGGCTCAGATCGTGATCCCAGGGGCCTGGGATGAAGTCTCGAATCGAGCCCCACATCGTACTCCCTGCTCGGTGGGGAGTCTGCTTTTTCTCTTCCTCTACTCCCTCTTGCTCATGCTTTCTCTCTCTCACACACTCTCTCTTTCAAATAAATAAAATCTTTTAAAAAATGCCTAACTGTATCAACAATATCTTATGATATTGTATTAATGTAGTATATGCTTAATGAATATTTTATTAAAATAATATAACAATAATATGTAGAAGTTATTTTATGATGTAGAATTAAGTTTATGGGTCTGGAGATGTATTTGCTATGTATTGAGAAAAGACTAGAGCGTGATATAGGGTAGAATTTGACTTCAATAAGATTGCAAATATTTGTGTGCATAGAAAAGGAAGGGAATCAAATACATTATGTCATTTTATGTATTCCTATTTTGCTTATCTTTATTTCCTGAACTTTTTCTAAGGACATGTATTATATATGCAATGAAAAATAAAAACCAACTCATGTTTAATTCATAAGATAACCATTACGAGTCCAGGTATTTTAGGAATGACAATGATATACTTTACTCTCTTCCCCTAATGTCTTTATAAAGCAGATTCCAAGTTGATTTAGTGAGTATAACACCTTGACTACTGTTCACACACCTCACCCTCCTAGAGAATGGAAGCAATTGCTCTGGTAGGCAATATCATTGGCTTACAACAACTTCACAATTTACAAACTGACTATCAACTACTAGGGGCGAGGTTTATAAAACATAAATGAATGTCAATAGTCATCTTCTGGGCAACAGAGGAAGAAGAGCACTTTTCTGACTAAACCCTCCTCTACCATCTCATAACTGTCTACTGCTGCACTGGGTCTTCGTGACCTGTGAATTCAAGCATCTAAGATACTCAAAATTCTTCTGAGAAAGACAATCCCGAGTGTGATTTAAGAGTTAGGACCTAACTCCCTGGTTTAGAATTCTAGCTCTGCTGCTTACTAGCCATGTGTTGACTTGGGCCAATTTGTATGAATTCACTGAGACTCAGTCTTTCACAAGTATGAGGCCAACTGGATTACGACTCTTCAGAGTTCTTATTAGTTATCACATAACTTAAAACATATAAATTATTACCAAAAGTACTTAGCAAATCTCTTTCTTTATGCATTGACTAATTATTCTAATTATATTTGCCCATATATATGAATATATATTTATATTAGCACTTACTGATACATATTATGGATGTGTATTTTAAATATATGTGTGTAATTTTAATATAAATAACATTTACTATTTCTAACCACATTGGATATTAAGGGTTAACCAGGGGGTTCCTATCCTGATTTGGGCAATGTGCAATGATCTAGGATGGATACTAATGTCTTATGAGGACAGGAGAACAAATATTAATGTCTAACAAAACCAAAAATTTTTTTTTGAAACAAGAAGAATTATTCACAAAAGAAAAGAAGAGCACTAAGATGGTTGAGGGAGAAAGGGCAGGTACCAAGTAGTCCAAAAGGCCAGAGGGAGAATGTCTTGGAATTTGTATCAGGAAGTTGAAAATGGCAAAAAGAAAGAATTTAAAGGAAGGATATTGACAGTGTCAGAGATTGTAAACAAAATTTTAAAGTTATTTTGACTTCTATTTTATTGAAAAACCAAAAATTGGAGATACATTTTTTTTCTGGGACTATTTCTCTGAATTGCCACCACACACAGGCTGAGTTATGTGGGTTACACAGACCTTCAGGCAGAGATTACATTTCTGGTAATGAAGTACCAAGCTGAAAATTTCCTCCTTCTGAGACGTGTGTCTTGCTTCTAACCCAACAAATCAATAGAAACAACTGGCAGTAGGGACAGTATGTTTCTTCACAGTATGAGGTTCCGTATGTTTGTTTTTGAGTCTGCTTTCAGCCTTCCACATTCTCTGTGTTTTTGGATGGTTAATTTTTTCCCCCATCCCCATGGCCTCAGTTTCAAAGAGCCATTGAAAGAAGGAATGGGAACGTCTGCCAGAACAGTTGTGCTCGCTAAGCATTCCACCTAGCAGGCTGACATGAAATTACCGTTTTGTAATATGGATCTGGGCAAGCATTATGCCTACAGCTTTTTAACTTGTTGATACTGCTTTTTATTTTGAAAAAATCACTTAGTTGCACTTTTTCCCCCCTGGTTTCTCACCAGAAAATAATTTCCTTTATCTTGAATAGCGACCATTATGGCTTCTGTTCTGTTTCCTCTGACATCACCTATAACATTTGTTAATGTCATCATACTTACATATTTTGAGGGATGCCTGGGTGGCTCAGTTGCTTTAGCATCTGCCTTGGGCTCAGGTCATGATCCCAGGGTCCTGGGATCAAGCCCCTCATTGGGCTCATTGCTCAGAAGGGAGCTTACTTCTCCCTCTGCCTCCCACGCTCCCTGCTTGCCCTCTCTCTCTCTCTCTCTCTCTCTCTGGCAAATAAATAAATTAATTAATTAATTACATATTTTGGGGACGATTGAGGCCCAGCTATTATCAATATTCTATTCACTGTTCTGAAACCAAAGATAGGAATTCTTTGAGGCAACTTGCAACTGGAGAATTATAAATATTACTGGGGTTTCCTGAAAGGAGCATGGCAATTAGAATCAAAGTACTGAAGTTTATAGGAAAGTTGTTTAGACTCTCTAAGCCAATTGATTTAGTTACAATTGGAGTAAGGAGAAAGCCATAGTTAATTTCCAGGGAGGTTGTGAAGGGGATTCAATGAAAAATGTGTTCTGTGGTGTCCATTATAGTGGCAGAGTCCATTGTCACTCTACCTACATCTGCTTGGCACTCAACATAGCTATGTAGATTGACTCAATGACTTTCAACTACAAACACCTACAACTCTGCCTGGAAGATTCCTATGACCATCAGAATCTTAGGAGAGGTTCTCAGTAATTAAGTAGAAAGAGTGATCCTACTTAGCTCTATGCTTGGCCACCCCAGTGCGAACACAATGGATCCATGAATGGAAAAACCATGGTGGAAGGGACCAAGACTATGCATGAGCCAACTGCATGGGCTACCTCTCACCAGGCTGACTTAGCTACCACTACTATTAAATGTATGACCTGTCAGTAGCAGCACAGACTGACACGAAGTCTTGGTAAAGTACCATTCCTTGAGGAGTCAAGCCAGCCCCTGGGGGGCAAGTCACTTTTATTGAAATTCTTCACTTAACTGGGGAGGACGGCAGCAGCAATTCCTATTTAGTGAGACTTATCATCTTCCATGTATGAGTTTACCACCACTATTCACAGTCTCTCAGCCAGCATTACTACTTGAGTGTTCACAGAGTGCTTAATTTACCATTACAGGGATCCCGTGTAACATTGCCTTGAACAAGGGGCCAACTTTAGAGTGGAGGATGTGTGACAGTGTTCAACCACAGAATCTACTGGTGTTTTGAATACAGGCATCATCCAGAAGCAACTGGCATGATAGGAAGTTAAATGGCTTCTTAAATGTGCAACTATAAGGACCAGATGTGGAAGAATGACACTGTAGCTGGGACACTGTTTTTCAATATATGATATATATTTTGAATGAGTAACAATTATGCAGTGCCATAGTCCTAATAGTTAGAATAGTTGGATCTAATACCAAGGACTGGAAATATAAGTGGTCCCTTTGAATTAATACGGGTTCCTCCAGATATTGAAACTGAGGAAGGATCCAAAGTAAGTAATTTACTGTAGAGGCAAAGGGCTCACTAGTAAGCATGTAAGAAAGTGAGATAGAGAAGGAAGGGAGCCAAAAAAATACTGCTATATTATAGGTTGAACTTTGGGCTTACATCTTGTAGAGCTACCATCAGGAAGCAAGAGACCTTGAATTTTCATAGATCGTTCCAGTCAGTAACTTATTGACAATAGCTCATGGGGGCTTTAATTAATACTCTGGCATTCAGGGAAAGAAACAAAGATGCTGACAACTGTAAGTTAGGCTAAGTATTCAGGGTGACTATAGGTCAGACATAAATTGCATCATCATACCTCACTCCCAGTTGTCCACTTAGGCAATTTATGGTTCCTATTTGTTCACATTTAGGATCTGCCAGATTAAAGATTCTGGTTTCTAGTAAGGGAAACGTCTATCAGATGATGCAATAAGATTTCCACTTAACCTAAAGCGACGGCCATCTTGTCACTCATGGTTCTTTTTGCCAGGAGATCTTGAGTTTAAAAGGGAGTTATTATACTGGCAGTGACAACTGATCTTGTTTTTCAGAAGTGGGATAGCCTCTAAATAGTAGTGGTAGGGAAAAGTATGTCTAGAACTCAGGAAAGTCACTAGGGTAGCTCTTAGTGCTTCCATGCCTGGTAATAACCATGAATGAACAAAGTCAGAGCAATGACCACTTGACAAGGACAACCAGGTGCTCAGATCCCTCAGTGATTTCCCCATGAGGTAAGGCAGCAAAAGTGATGCCTGAGGTTGACTGGGATCTAGAATGGCTGGTAGACGAGTCAAGAAATATGATTATGGCCTTGGCCCCAGCTGAGGGAGTCAGGAGTGTCCTTGGTTATATATTGGTTTTGTTGTTGCTTGCTGTTGTTGTTTTATAGGTAGATGACAGAGAGAGAGAGAAATATAGGAAACTATGGTGTAAATACTAAACTATGTGCTATAGATATGTATTGATATAGGTTACAAAAGGAAAATGTTAATATGGTTGGAATAATCCAAGTTTTATATTATTAATATAGGAGATATTATTCAGATAAAACTTTAAATAGAACCATTAACATATTAGCTGTTATATTAATTGGGTAGTATCAAAACTTTACATATGCATATTTAACAAATATAATTATACATGATCTGCTACCTGAAAAAGGGGAAGAGATTTCCACTGGGTGTGTAAGTAAAGAGATTATTCTAAGCTAGAAAAAAACCCCAAAATCATGTTTTTCTCTTCTACCACTACCTTACTGTTAACAATCTTCATCGTTATAAAATATCTTAACTTCAAATTTTCGCCTCTGAAATTATTATAGAATTCTTAATAATCAAGCATAATATGTGTTGACCTTTTCATAATAGATCAGTATTTAAGACATATTCTCTTATGAAATAGGTCACTTTAAAAGATTTTGCAGCTTTAAAGTCTCCCTTCTTATGAATTCTTCATACCTGATTTACTTGCTAATTTCCTCCCTCCATAGGGAACCAATATTCATTTATATAGAACTTGACACAGCCATCTGGCAAAATAACTAAATCAAGAATCACCTCTGGAAATACTTTTGACAAGAATTATTTCCTAGAATGTTGTTGTAATGTTATTCAATTTTCCCCCATACGTTTGGTATATGGCATTGTGATACTAAATTCCAAAACATTGGTGACACACTCTCTCTCACTTTCTGTCTAATGTAAGATAAAGAATAGCTTAAAAAATTTTTACATTAAGGTTTTAATGTCCAATTTATAATTTCACATATTCAAGGATGATAAAGTAAAGGGCAAGTAAATGAGATTCATAAAACTCAGTTTGGTTACCTCATTTTGGGTTTGTGATATATTTTTCCTTGTTTTTTTTTTAAAGCTGCCTCATAATTTTGAAAACAGGTGTGACATAAATTATACATATCTTAATATTCAATATGTACATGATTTTATGATAGAGATATTTCAATAAATTAGATGTCAGCCAGCTAGCATGTGCTGAGGATATACTGGGTATGGAATCCCTTATTATGGGATGTGCTAGATGAAAGAGAAGAGATTAATTCCTTCAAGAAACTAGACATGCAAAGATAAAATCTACTATCTTTGCCTTCAAGGAGCACAGGGTCTAGTAAGAATGGTAGATAACTAAATAATACCCATAAGAAAAACTGTAAAAGGAAATATGTACAAATGGCTATGTTGATCCAGAGTATAGTTATGGCTCCCTCTGAATGGGTGAGGGAAGATAGTTTAAGAAGAGATGAAACTTGTAGTGAGTCTTCTAGGACTACAAATTGGCCAGAAAAGATATGGAAGAATGATATTCAACGTTGAGGACTTGCAGGGCAAAGACGAATTTGCAAGCTAGAAGGCATATTTCAATTATGAGACATCCTCTGATAGGACTGGAATATGGGTGCCTGTGAGGGGATTAGTGGAAATGAGTTTGAGCAGGCAGGCAGTAGTGTGATTTCTTTGGAAGATTCCTTCATTATCTTTAAAAAAAAATTATATGGTATTTTGATTCTTTTATCTAAAATTACCATTTTGTTTTCACATAAAACTGGTTTTCCATACAAATAGTTGATTCAAACAGGAGATCCCAGAGGACTACCAAGATCCTTTTACTGTTTCAGGCATATCCATCATAGTTCCATATGCTTCTGAGAATCTGAGAAGCAGAAAAATATGATAGGGGCACTTGGGTGGCTCAGTGGGTTAAAGCCTCTGCCTTCGGCTCAGGTCATGATCTCGGGGTCCTGGGATCAAGCCCCACATCGGGCTCTCTGGTCAGCGGGGAGCCTGCTTCCTCCTCTCTCTCTGCCTGGCTCTCTGCCTACTTGTGATCTCTGTCTGTCAAATAAATAAATAAAATTTTTAAAAAATAGTTCATAAAAAAAAGAAAAATATGATAAAAGTTTCAAAATAAATGAGAACACCTAAGAGTTATTTGAGTTACACAAATGAAGTATGTTATAATTACTAGTTAGTACTAGAAAATCTACTACTGAGCCTTTCTGGCTACATCTACAGACTTCGGAGAATTCCTTTTAGCTGAGTATCATGTAAACTCAACTTCAATTCTTGGGCATTGCTTCAGTAACTCCAAATTCGTTTCAGCCATGTACTTACATCATGGAAAGGTATTTATATTCTAATGGAAAAATGTATATATTATGCCAAAAGAATAAAATTTCTGAAATAATGTTGGTCACAATATAATGCAATTCATATTCTTTCCATTGTCAAAATACCAAAGTATACTGCTAACAGAGAAAGAATAAAAGTACATTCTGTTTTCAGAATAAAGTCAGGAGCTGAACAATTTTTGTTGTTGCTGTTGAGCAATGAATAATAGGTCTTTGAGAATATTTATTTTACTGAAAAAAAGAAAAGTTTCATTTTTCATTTTCAATGAAAAACTAAAATGTTTGTGAAAAGGCATTAGGCTAGGAATTCAGATATCTACCTGTTTTCTTCCACAAGCTAGTATCATACAATTGGATTTTGAGACTGAAATAATCACTCTTTTGTATTTCCTCAGCTAGTTCAAAGTGTTGATCTTATGGTACTTCATATCTCTTAAAACAGTAAAAAACCATATTCCCGAAGTTTATTTTCAAGCATAGATGAACATTCTTGATATAAATTTGGGGAATTGATTATATATATAAGACATCTAGATCTTCAGATGAAATTTTATATTTAAATATTTCCCTTATTTTTCTTATAGGAAAAAATATACTAAACAATAATTATATTAAGATTTTTAAAATGACATTAAACAGTTCCTGACATTCTGTATGTGAGAATAAAAATGCATTGTTGTATTAAATTCCAGAAATATTAGTGCCCGAATGGCGATTCTTAGAAAAATTAAAAACCGAAAAAGAACCAGAAGATACTCTCTGAGGGACTCTGATTCTCCTGAGTTCACTTTCAAATCCAGATGATTGATGGAATCCACCAGAAAGTCTGTCCAACAAAGAGATGTCAGGACAACAATATTATGTCAGAAAAAATTTTTATGACAACATAAAATTTAGAGTTATGTCATAAAATGTGAATTATAAATTGGTGTTATGGACGACTACAATAGTTAATTAAGTAGTTGTTTTCTTTGTCATACTTACACTTATTAATCTTTTGATTTTCGGCTTATTCGATTAAACTTAAATCAGTATTATCAAACTTGTATCTGGTCCAGATGCCTAATTCCAATGTACATGGAGGAGAAATTAGTGATTTAATACATTCGCTTACATTTTGTACTACTTACAAAAAAAATGTAGTGTTCGTATTGGTCTTTATGGTTCAAGCTGTGATAATCCACGTAGCATAATATCCCTCATGAAAATGCAGGGACTAGAATTTATACTCTTCAAGGAAAATAAGCTGGCTTTTATATTCTTTACTCGGTACTAAAAAACTGGAGCTGGGTAGGGAAACTGAGCCCAATTCTCATTTTGTAGCTAAGCACATCAGTGTGAATCTTTCTAGAGTCACTCAATTAGTCATAGCAAACTTCCCTATGGCCTTGCTGTTGGCCAGGGGCTGTGCTCAGCACAATACAAAGCCAAATTAGACAAGGGGCTTTCTCTGTAATCAAAGCTTACTTCAACTCATCAACCCTCAGTTTCCTAATCTGTCATATGAGCTATTTTTTTTAACCCCTTCCCTAGTAATAAGGTTGTTAGCAATCTTCACAATATTAAAGGTGGTTAAATTAGATGTATTCACCTATGGGAGCAGACGTTCATATACACATGAATACACACACACTCAACATAACTTCCTCCTCCCAATTTTTGAATTCTACAAAATGATTTTATCTGTGTCCTTAGTTAAATAATATTTTTCACATGTGATTGAAAAGAAAAAAAAATGGATTTATTCATAGTATCACAGAATTTAACTATAAATTCAGATGAGGTAGATTCACAGGGGTTGGGTAGTCACCATGGCTATTTCTTGCTTAGAGGTAGATAAATGTGTTTGATGTCTGAAATCAGGAATGTGGGGTTTTTTTGTTTGTTTGTTTTTTCCTGAGGAGCACCTACTACTGCATTGAAACTGGGCCCCTACCTCCTCTGATAAAAAAGGCAGATGCTTAATTCCTTGTCAATTCACAATACCCAGGTTTGTTCAATATAGACCTAGTTGTCAGTGGGACTTTAGAAGTGGATTTATGGTTAAAAGTGTATGGCAAACTTTGGGCGGAGGTGGGTAGGGAGTGGGTGGTTGGGTTATGGACAATGGGGAAGGGATGTGCTATTGTGAGTGCTGTGAAGTGTGTAAACCTGGCGATTCACAGACCTGTACCCCTGGGGCTAATAATACATTATATGTTAATAATTTTAAAAAAAAAGTGTATGGCAAACTGAAAAGAAACAGAGTAAATCATTATGACCTTGTGAAAAAAATAATTTATACTTATGGATAAGAAAAAAACTACCAGTGTATGGGGCACATTGACAGACAGCTCTTTGAGTCATCCTGTTGACTACTAATAGTTCGTCAGAGTCTTCCAAGTGTAACCCGAATAAAAGAATGAATGTATGAACACTTATGAGGACAGAATTTTGAAACTTTCACATCTGAGATATTTCCTGTAGCCCAGCTCACCATCAGTAGCCAACAAAATAGATCCATATGTATATCATGGTTTCTTTTTTTCCTTTTTTCTCACAATAGTAATATAAAACTTTATCTAATGTACAGCATGGTTACTATAGTTAATAATACTGTATTGTGTACTTCAAATTTGCTAAAAGAGATCTCGCTGTACATGCCAAAAATTGGTAACCATGTGAGGGGAATGGATGTGTTAATCAGCTTGACTGCGTTCTTCATTTCATAATGTGTGTGTTTATATGTATCAAATCACCACATTGCACACCTCACATATATACAGTTTTACTTGTCAATTATACTTCAATAAAACTGAAAAAATAAAAATAGAACTAATAGAAGAAAACACCTATATAATATAGCATAAGCACTTACAGGAATGTCTGGTATTATATGTAACCTAGAGGATGATCGTTCTCCCCACTCTTACTCCCCACTATGACTCCAATTTTCTCTTTTCAGAATACTTTGGAGGCTACTGTTTTTAAAAACTTTATCATTGGGGTGCCTGGGTGGCTCAGTGGGTTAAGCCTCTGCCTTCGGCTCAGGTCATGATCTCGGGGTCCTGGGATTGAGTCCCGCATCAGGCTCTTTGCTCAGCGGAGAAACTGCTTCCTCCTCTATCTCTCTCTCTGCCTGCCTCTCTGCCTGCTTGTGATCTCTTTCTGTGAAATAAATAAAATCTTTAAAAAAAAAAAAACTTTATCATTTTTGCCAATTTCCATGCTTGTCATCTTATTTTTTTTGTGAGTGATAATCTACCACTGGGTGTGGTGACCCCACGAGTTATTTTCCAAATATCATACAAAATATATCTATCTCAAATCTATCATTATAATCTGGCCCTATCCTCAGCATTGGATCCAGACTTTCAACTTCATCATGCCACAATGATGTCCAAGCAGCTTCTTCAAATTGTGTCCAGAAATGAACTCGATATCTTTACCTCATCACCCAAGATCTTTCTTTTGTTGTTATTGTTATTGTTGTTGTTGTTGTTGTTTTAACTCACTTAAGGACATAAGTTTGGTGTAAGTGACCCATAACAGTATTTACAGGAACACTTCAACATCTATGCATTTAATCCTGAAATATTAGACTCTCTAATTTAGAATTGTTCCTGGTCTACATATCATCTTTCCTAATTTTGCTTAAGTTATTTGCCTGAAATACAATTTAGATCATATATTTCAACTAAGTTCTACTATCCTGGAATACTTGGTTAGGTTCCTCAATATATCTACGTACTTGGTTAAAAATTGGTCGGTCCTATCTCCACAAATTAATCTTTCTACTTTCTTTTTTTTTTTTATAACTTTTTTTTTAAGATTTTATTTATTTATTTGTCAGAGAGAGAGAGAGAGCGAGCACAGGCAGACAGTGTGGCAGGCAGAGTCAGAGGGAGAAGCAGGCTCCCTGTGGAGCAAGGAGCCCGACGTGGGACTCGATCCCAGGACACTGGGATCATGACCTGAGCCGAAGGCAGCTGCCCAACCAACTGAGCCACCCAGGCATCCCAATCTTTCTACTTTCTTTAGAAATTTTTAGTGTTAAAGAAAAAGTCAAATCTTGATGCTTCAGATTCTGTCCCAAAAGAAAGAAAGAAAAGGAATTTAAAATTAACATTTTGGATCTCTTTCTTTGACTACTGAGTATGAAATGACCCATTAATAAAACCACAAATGATTTCATCAGAATAAATAAAAAAGGAATTGAAAGAGTAAGTATTAAAGGAAGATTTCCTCTTTACTCTCAGAAAATCATCTTTTGTATATCTTTCTGGGGAAAGTCAAACTCATTATAAAATTATCCCATAGGAATGGTTTGTTATTACTAGACTTTGAAGATATTGCCCCAGATGAGTCAATGAATGAATATCTTCTAATTTCAATTTTGAATAGACTTCACACTCATAACATACTCAGCACTTTTAAAAACGCTCTATTTATGAAAGATGTATTTATAGGCAATGTAAGAGAATCCATCTTCTCTTTATTTTAATTAAGGAAGCCAAGTAGAGATTAATTAAATCTGATTTGCATGACATGTTACTTGCTACATCTTGAACAAGGCACATAAAGAAAATGTGGTCTTGAAAAAGGACCAAATTGCCCCTTTCTTAAATAAAGTTAAGAGACTGAAGTGTGGTAGTAGTCAAGCCCTTTAGCACTTTAATGACAAAACTGATCTTATCCTTTTAAGACAATTCATTAGAGTTTGGAACTGACGTCACATTTGGTCTGGTCAGGGCTTCTGTTCACTCTTCCATAAGAAAACATCTGCTACTGCCAATGGCCAGTTTCAGATATTTCTTGCCCATTTCTCTTTCCTAACAGGCCATTAGCCACTTCAGATATGGTTCTTTCTTTTCCCCAGAAATAGCCTCTCCTCTCATTACCAGGTTAATATGTGCCCACTATTTATAGGGAGAGTTCCTCTAGAAATACCTAGTATGGTGGTTGGAAATAGACCAGCATTCAAGGACTAATGGAAAATCTAATAGGAATCCTCCCTCCCTGGAGGAATCTAGTATTATGGTAATACAATATAATGAAATAAGCTTGTTTTCTTAAACATATAATATATTACCTGATCTGAGGATGGGACCAAACATATGGAGTGAAAACCTAGTGGCAAAATCTCTATTGTCCACCAGTGGTCTTAAGGGCATACTCCAAACCTAGAAATGCACACTAAGGGAATCACCTTATTGGAAGGGGAGCAAAAGACTCCTTGATTGTAGCCTCATGCTTTGAGGGAGCTTTCAGCACATCTTGAACATCAACTTAACTGTGAAGCCTGGTCGGCCAGGAAGTGACAACACATCTGAACCCTTTGGGGCCAGAGAAGACTTTTCTTTCCCCCTCCTAATGGCCATTAGTGTTTCATTCCTGACCTATTTCCAGTCCCACACTCTGCCCTAAGAGAGTGAAATTCCCAACCTGACTGATGAGTGCAAGAAGCTGCCCCGCCAGTATAACTCAGCCCTCTTGTATTTTCTTTCCCTGGGAGTGAGCTATCAAGGAGCACACACTCTCCTGCTCCTCCAGAGTAAATCAATCTATCTAATTTAGGCCTTTACCTTGGGGAAACTCACTTGCTCAAATATATAAATAACATTCTCCTATGCAAACTTTATCAATCAAAAAGAAAATATTTTCCACCATCTGTCTTATTTCTCAGTTGGTTCAGAACTGTGTCAAGTAAGATAAACACTATATTTTGGGGGTTCTTAAATTCAAGTTTCTTAATACCTTAAAAATTCTCCCTAGTACTAACGATAAAACATACACTAGGCATTAAACGAGCTAATGCATGTGAAGTGCTTTGTACAGGCATACATGTTTTATTGGGTTTCACAGATAGTGCATATTTTACAAATTAAAGTTTTGTGCAACCTCAGGGCACCTGGGTGGCTCAGTGGGTTAAACCCTCTGCCTTTGGCTTAGGTCATGGTCCCAGGGTCCTGGGATTGAGCCCCATATCGGGCTCTCTGCTCAGCAGGGAGCCTGCTTCTCCCCTACCCCCCATCTGCCTCTCTGCCTACTAGTGATCTCTTTCTGTCAAATAAATAAATAAAATCTTAAAAAAAAAAAAAGTTTTGTGGTAGCCTTGCATCAAGCAAGTCTATCCATGCCATTCTACCAACAGCTTTTGCTCACATAGTAACTGCGTCACATGTTGGTAATTCTTAAAATATTTTGAACTTTTTCACTAGGATGATATTTGCTATGGTGATCTGTGATCAGTGATTATGACTTGCTGAAAATTCAGATGATGGTTAGCATATCATGTAGGCAATAGAAGAAATGAGGAAACAATCTAAGAAATCTATTGTCAAAAACTATCAACTATTTTCTTTGAGTAGATTTTCACAGAGAGCCCACAGTTTTAAGACCCTACGGCTTTGCAACTTTCACGAACTTGTTGTTGAACACTGAAAGTTGCTAATGATTCTGAAGGTGGAATTATCTACTATTGTTATTAACTTTCTCAGCAACCTTTAACAAATAATGTCACAGAGTCTGTATAGAATGGATAATGATCTCCTACTGGAACACTGGATTTGGAAATAGCTGATAGTAGTATCTTCCTAGGCTGAATGTCTTAATATACTTTTTTGAACACTTCCAAATGCTTCTCAAACCAAGGCATGGTACAGCCAAAGCCTGTGTCCTAAGTGAGGTCATGAAGCATCTCTTTCTGCCATTCACTAGGATAATCCTCCCTTGTTCAGCCTAGTAGAAACCAGTTATAAAAGTTATAAAACTGCTCCTGAGAGCAATCACACCAGGACTATAAATTTGTTTTCCATAATGAAAAAAGTCTTCTTTCTGAATGAGTCACAACATTTAAAGATCCTCCCGCTATGAAATACAATAAATCTTTTTATGTTTGGAATGCAGAAGGTCACAGGCTTTCACATTCAAAATCTCCTCAAAGAAGAGGGTGATGAGCTAGAAGCCTGGCTTATTTTTCTCACCATTTTGGGTAGGCACAGAATAGAAATCTGTGCTCCCCAGTGCCAATTCCAGGGGTCCTCTTCTGACACAGTGGTGCTTTGGTGAAATCAGAATTCTGAAAATACTTGCTTGCTTCTAGCTTCATCTCAGGGCTCTGCCGCCACATGCAGATTGTACAAATAATTCTGGAATGGCTTTTGGAAAAGCTCTGACAAGGCTTCTAGCTACATGTGTAAACAAGGCAGTCGAATTGTACCCCTGCTTCCCAAACAGACCCAGTTTTTACCCATTCCTATCCATCAACTAGACTGCTTTTTTGTTTAGTTTTGTTTTAGAACTTAAAACACAAGACTGTTTAGTTCCTTGTTCATAAATCATTTGTTTGTTGGAAGGGCTCATTTGTTACAAACCAGAGCTACAATGTAAATTGTGTCTAGATTTAAGAAAGCTAATTAGTTGGTCCAGAGCCCTGGATAATACAAATTGAGAGAACATGAACTATTAATGGGGGAGACCTTAACACAAAGAAGAGAAAAACTGATTCCATCCTTGGAAAGGAATCAATGTGGACCTTTGAATTCTTCCCGGAGGTGTGTATCAATGTTAAAATTCTGGGTTTTTTTTGTTTGTTTGTTTTGTTTTGTTTTGTTTTATGAAAAATGCCAAAGAGTGAGCCTTAATTAACTTACAGAATAAATTAGATGAACATTTTATATTGGCCATTCTTACTTTGTTTTACAGTGGGCTGCTTTGTGCTACAAAATGGTGTCATTCTATAGAAATCTCTTTCGGTTGTCTTCAAATTTGAAAGCTGGGCATCTGTCTAGCTGATATTTGTACTGTCTGTATTGTCTGCTCAATATTATTGTAGGTTCTCTGCTCAATCTTTTGCCTCATGGCTTTTCTTACCTTCCACAAGTCTCTTATATTTCTAGTTGTTTTGAATACCCTATAACCCACCCTATAATCCACCAATAAACCAGTGGATCGTGTGCTAATGCATTTTAAAATACAAGTAACTCTTAGAAGGGAAAGTGTATTCTTCCAACGAAACTTGCACAATTCCATCACATCATTCTGTCTGTCTGGTGATCTTAACCTCAGCTACCTAAGCCAACAAATGACAAGCATTGTGAAGAGTTTTTCTGACTTCTCCCAAGGTCATGCTGTCATTTTCCAAATGTGAAGAAGGAGAAGGAGAAGGAGAAGAAGAAGAGGAAGAAGAAGAAGAAGAAGAAGAAGAAGAAGAAGAAGAAGAAGAAGAAGAAGGGAATAAGAAGGAGGAGGAGGAGAAGGAGGAGGAGAAGCGGAGGGAGGAAGAGAACGAAGAGGGAAAGGAGAAGGAGAAGATGATGACGACAATGACAGAGGTTATAGCCGTAAATTTTTAGTACCGGAGCCACATGCTTTCCAGAATTTTGCTAAAATGAAGTAAAAAAGCTATTAAAATTAGGCCAAGGCAATATTACTTCAGTATTCTGTCTTTCAAGTAACCAGCTGGATGTCTTCCCTGATTTATAGAATATGAATAAAGATAACACAGCACATACAGCATGAGTTATTTGTACAATTAAATTTTGTAACGGCCACAGGAAGAGGTGGCACAAACCTGCTATTCGGCATTCATTACGTGATGTTACTAAAGTCCTCCTTCATATATTTAATATTCATCTCCACAGAGCTCTCCTTTCCATTTGTTCGACTGCGTTTTACGTTGGATCTGCAAGCTAAGTAAGCGGTTTGCTTTAACACCCTAGAGAAAGCCTCTCAGCTCTGCTGGTTCTGAGCAGTACATTACTCTTCTATTCTCTTAGGATCAAGTTTATTAATAAAGAGGTGTGCATTCATTAATTTTCTTATTCAACAGACTCTTAGTGGGCACTTCATATGGTCAGAGCCCTGGGATAGCAGCAGAATGTGAAGATACTTAAAACCTTTTTTTCCATAATGTCAAAGTAATTATGATTTTAATTCTGATTCATATGTTCTAATGATTTTAATCAGTATTATTTTGCTTAAAGTGCACTTCCCCTGAAAAGTGTGAACAGTGGAATGTGACTGTCTAGTGATGTCTGTGATGGAAGGTATATATAGCCTGTGTAATATGAGTGGTGCCACGATAAGTTTGAAGTCCCTCAGAGGAAAAATGAGTTCTATTAAGGAAAACATTTGTGTAGAGGATGGTACTTATGATTCACAATTTCTATTTCTCATGAAGATAATCGGGGGAGTGTTGTGCAGTTAAAACCCAAGGATTTGCATGTGAAAGAAGATCAAGTCATTCAAATCACATTATTTCAAGTATTATAATAGACTTCACACTACTTGGAACTGATAAAATGATTGAATTATTTGAGCCTAAAAACATAGATATTACCGTTTTGATGAGCATACATATGGCTATTCAAATTTGTTTTTATAGATACCCAGCTGGCTTTATGCTACTGGAGCAAAAAACACTAAATGTGTTCAAGTCGGTTATTTTTAACATACAGTGTCAGTTATGCTACTTGGTTATACAGACAATTAGAAAGCTTCCAAGCTTAAAAATAAATTTAGTGCAGTCATCCGTGAATACTCAAAACTCTATTTAACACATGATGCTATTCATCAAGAAAAATCCACTCAGAAGAGTTCTGGTCAATAAGTGCCAATTTTGCCAATAAATATGCGAGTTCTTGTACTCTCTATTCCTACTCTGATACTTTCAGTTCAGAAGAGTTTTTGAATGGGCTAGGGATCAACCTCTTCTTTTCTGCAGCCATCACCTCACATCACAGATTTTGTTTATTTATTTGAAAAATGTTTAATTAAGTTTTTTGTTTTAATCCCAGTATAGTTAACATATATTGTACTATTTTCAGCTGTACAATATAGTGATTCAAAAACTCTAATACAGTGCTCACCATGATTAATGTCTTCTTAATCCCCTTCACCTATCTTACCCTTCTCCACACCTATCCTCTGATATGCTTTATTTTATTTATTTTTTAAGATTTTATTTATTTATTTGTCAGGGGGAGTGCACACACTGGAGCAGTGGGGAGAGTCTAAGGGAGAAGGAGAAGCAGACTCCCAGCTGAACAGGGAGTCTGAAGCAGGGCTGATGCTAGAACCCCCAAATCATGACCTGAGCCAAAGACAGATGCTTACCCGACTGAGACACCCAGGTGTCCCTGATATGCTTTATTTTAAATGAGTACTCTCAGTTAAAGTTGTTTTTCTTTTCAACAAGAACAGTTTTTACTTGAAGCATACTTCAGAATACATATATAAAACATTCCCTCCAAGAAAAATAGAATACAAATTTTCTTCAAATACACTTAGAGGAATCCCTTGGTTAAATCACATAAAAAGAGATATAATAGTACAAATTTAAGAAGATTGAAATCATACCATGTATATTTTCCAACCACAATGGTACAAAACTAAAGATCAAAATAAAACAAAGCTGGAATATCTACAATGTAAATATTATATACTTAATATGTAAATATTAAACAACACACTACTGTACAAACAATGGGCCAAATAAGAAATCAAATATCAAATCAAATATGTCTCAAGACAAAAGAAAAAGAAAACACGATATTCCAAAACCTATAGGATGCAGGAAAAGCAGATATTAGAGTGAAATTTATGCTATAAATTATTGTATTAAGGAAAAAATTTCAAATAAACAACTTAACATTATACCACAAGGAACTGAAAAAAAGAAGAAACCTAGCTGAAATTTAGTACAGGATGTAAATAAAAGGAAAAATCAGAAATAAATAAAATAGAGATCAAAACAAACAATAACATGGCATTGAAAATAATGACCAGTTTTTTTAAAAAAATGAACAAAATTTGCAATGCTTTACTTACATTAACTAAGAAAAAAAAGAGAGAAGTCTCAAAAACTAAAATGAGAATTGGAAAACAATACAACACATAGTGTGATAACAGATTACTATAAACAACTATATGCTAACAAGTCAATAACTTGGGGGGGGAAATAATTCCTAAAAATGCACAAGTTACCAAGATTGAATCATGAATCTTGAAACCAAGAAATAGAAAATCTTCTTAGACCAATAACAAGAGTGAAAGTTGAATTGGAAATTAAATATCTCCCAGCATAGGAAAGCCCAAGATCACATGATTTCATTGATGAATTCTAACAAACACTAAAAAAGTAATAATGAGTGACCACCTTTATCCCATAAGGCCAGTACTACCCAGGTACCAAATCAGGATAAAAACAATACAAGGGAAAAAATCTAGTTTGTCTGATATAAATATTATCTCTCCAACTTTCTTTTGGCATTCATTTGTGTGATAAATGTTTCTTCACCCCCTCACTTTCAATCTACTGATGTCTTTAGGTCTAAAATGAGTCTCTTGTAGTCGACATACAGATGGGTCTTTTTTTTTTTAATCCATTCTGATAACTTATGTCCTTTGATTTATGTTCATTTATGATTTAGTCTGTTATGTTCAAATTATTGATTGATATATATTTATTGCCATTTTGCTACTTGCTTTGTTGTTGTTTCTGGAGATTTTCTCTGATCCTTTCTTGTCTTTATTTAATAAAGACAACTTTTTGACAAGAAAGAATAGCAGAATGTGTCCCTAATCTGGGAAAGGAAACAGATATCCAGATCCAGGAGGCACAGAGAATTACCTTTAAAATCAACAAAAGTAGGCCAACACCAAGACATATTGTAATTAAAGTTGCAAGATATAGTGATAAAGAAAGTCTTAAAAGCAGCAAGACAAAAGAAGTCCTTAACTTACAAGGGAAAAACCCGTAAGTCTAACTGGAGATTTCTCAACAGAAACTTGGCAAGCCTGAAGAGAATGGCATGATATATTCAAAGTGCTGATGGGAAAAATCTGCAGCCAAGAATATTCTATCTAGCAAGGCTATCACTCACAATAGAAGGAGAGGTAAAGAATTTCTCAAACAAAAACTAAAGGAGTTGTGACCACTAAATCAGCCCTGCAAGAAATATTAAAGGGGACTCTTAGAGTGCAAAGGACAAAATAAGTCCAGGAATTGCTACTGTGTATAGGACTTCTTTGGAGAGAGCTAGAGAATATATGCATATACTATACAATGTATACATACACCTATATAATCTGCGTATCCATATTAAATAAACATGAATTCACACTGGTATTTCCAACTCTAATCCAGCACTGCAGTGGTTGTTCAAATTCTCGCTCATTTATTTATAACTTCTTTTTCTGACAGTAAGAAACTTGATTAACATTATCTACATTTTATTTACTTTTTTATTTAACCTCAGTACACATGTACAGTAGTTTTAGAACTATCACACGCTCCATTGGGGAATGAATTTACCAAATGGTATAGGTTGTTTATCTACAGTTCATTGTGTAGTAGCCTTATAGCAATCAGTCAAAACAATGGTTTCTCAGGTTACTTAGGTCAGCTCCTTTTTCCTGCCTTTTCAGTAAGGTAATGTCATCCACATGAGACACACTCCTTTTCTGAGATTTTTGACATCATGGTTGATGTTTGAATTTCTTAAAGTTCAGGACACTCTATGGTTTTGATTTGTGTAGTGTCACATCTTCCAATGAGCATGTTATACAATACAATCCCATCACCCTAAAATTTTTCATGTGTGAACTTTTCTGTAGTCAACACCCATCCCTCAAAACCCTAACACCTGCAATCACAGATCTGTGTTCTATCACACAGTCAGCCTTTTCCAGAGTGTCAGATAATTGGGATTATGCAATTTGTAGCTTTTTGGTGTAATTTCTTTCAATATGCAAAATGAATTTTAACTAACAAAAAATTTAATCTCTTCTTTCAAAAATAAATTGTTTAAAGAACAAGAATAAGCAAAAGATAACTTTTGCTATAGAGAGATTATCTTTAAAATATTTCAAATCATTTTTCATTTTAATAATGAAAATGAGCCATTTCTAAATCACTCAAATCTATTTTAAAGAGCTGAAAGTGGAATTTTTAAGCTTTTTAAATGGAGAGTTTTAGTAGGTTTTGAAAGCTTTCTTTAAATATATAAAAATTCATTATCATTACAATGAACTTGAAAGAAAAACTGAGAGTAGAAAAGTTAAAAAGTTAGAGACAATTATTTCATAAAAGTTATGGTTTTTATAATTGAAAAAATGTGTTGTCCTGTTTTAATAAATCTTATCAGTGGTTTACAACATTTCAGATCTATGTATCTTTTAGAAGTAAATTTTACAGATATGTCAGCTGTTACAATAAAGTGCAGAAATGTACAGAACTTAGAATCAAGATTTCCAATCCACCTTACCACAAAGTATTGAATCAAAATTTAAAAAACATGAAGCAATTATACTCATACTATTGTCACTGTATGTTTTAGATCAGTAATCACAATTAAGAATTCTTTAAAAATGTTGCTTAGTTTATATTTATTTTATCTATTTAATGTGTATTCTTGGGTGTCTTTTTAAGAAGACATCAATTAGTAATATATGATAAATATATGTATTTTATAAAAAGTATACAGATATCTGAGAATGGTACATTCTCAAGTTTCTTCTCCTCCTTCCCCTTCTTCTTCTTCTTCTCCATCTCCCCCCCTCCCTCCCCCTCCCCCTTTCCCCCCCTCCTCTTCTTCCTCTTCCCAGGAACTTCTGGTGATAATGAGTTCTAATCAGTTGGCTTTCCATAGAAAATTATTCAGTGTTCCCAATGATATTAACGTTAAATCCTTTATTTGCATTGTACATAAGTATTATTCCTTCAGTCCAGTACATGGGTATTATTCCTTCAATCCAGATTTAAAATAGTAATAAACTGGATTTAGGAACTGGAGTCTTGAATCCTTGCTCTGCCATTATTTGCTATGCGTCAGTGGGGAAATGTAATGGAACAAAATAATGGGTTGGATTCCTCTTCTTGTTTCCACATTGAGATAACAACAGTTTGCTATAGTCAAAGATAGAACATTGTTTCTGAGCTTGAACTGACCTTGCCTGGGTGTAGGAGATCAAACTATTACTTCTGAGAAAAGATACAGCCTGGCAAAATGTTTTTCGCTTGAAGGAATGGAGCAAACTTAAAACAAGGAATCATTTTACTCTTTTTTCTTGTGGATTTTGCTTCCTAAAACTGACCTTACTTCACCTGTCAAGAAACTCATTATCATGTAATACTCTTGGAAGATATTTAGCAATGTTTATCTCCGTATAGAATGCCACAAGATTTATTCTGTAAGGTGTATCAGTTTTATGGATGACCTACTTTGCAAGAGTTAAAGTCATAAAATTTTAAAAAGAATCATCACTTTCATCTCTCTCTCATTCTTCCTTCCATAACTCTACAAGGTATTTTTTTTTTTAATTTTGACTGCATTCCCTACTTTTTATTCTTTCTCAAACGTTTAGCGTGTTTACCAGCTTTGGAGAATTAATGTGCATTTAAGAACTTTGAGGGGGAAAATACATTTATTTCTATGTGTCTCCTGTTTTCCACAATATTTCCTCAAGCCCGTGTTCTCCTGGCAGTTAAACCAAAGTGGGTAATGAAGAAGAAGGAAGTATCAGTTAGACTACCTGGCTTTATCTCTCAGCATTTGGCCTTGCAAATTTCTAAGAGGCAATTACACAATTTATACCAAATTAGGGAAAGAGGGGAAGCTTGCTGGGTGACCCAAATATATTCACAATACAGCAAGAGAAATAACAAATTATATAATCTGTCAATATTTTCCTCCATTATTCTTTATTTTGTTACAATCAAAAGTCCATCATGCAAATTTTGGCTGTATTTTCTTGATACCACCAAATTAAATGGAATTTGGGGGTTTTATCAATAAAAAATGTGAGCAATTTCTTAAGTGCTACAAAGAGAAGCAGTTATCTCTGTCAAGGGCCTAATTGATTAAAATCTAACTCAGTACTTACAATTTCAAATAATCTTTTTTTTTTTTTTAAAGATGTTATTTATTTATTTGACAGAGAGAGATCACAAGTAGACGGAGAGGCAGGCAGAGAGAGAAAGGGAAGCAGGCTTCCTGCCGAGCAGAGAGCCCGATGTGGGACTCGATCCCAGGACCCCGAGATCACGACCTGAGCCGAAGGCAGCGGCTTAACCCACTGAGCCACCCAGGCACCCCCAGTACTTACAATTTCAATAGGCATAAGTCCAATGAGAATCTGTAATGAAAAAAGCAAGGAAAGGAGTTCCTGAGGTCAAAAAGTCAAAAATGTCCAAAAAAATTGTGCCTACAGTATTCTGTTCTCTAAGATTCACTATGTCAATTAGCCTACTCAAGACTAATACATTAAAAAACACAGTAGGTGATGATGATAGATGATAGATGATAGATAGGGTAATATTCTGTGGAATTGACTTTGGGAAATGGTGACCTTATCACACACTAGAAGAGGCCCCTCTGAACACTCTCCCCGTATGGTCTCTGAGCAAATACACTTGGAATGTAGTTTTTACTAGAGCTGAATATACTACTCCATATTCCCAAATGAATGAGTTCCCTGTTTTCAAGTTGTAAGAATTAATTGTAAAATGTGTTTATCTGTATGTCTTCTCCATGTCCTCAAAAATGCAGCACTATCTCAACTACTATAGCATAGTACCTATGCTTTAAATATGCATTTATAGTATTATATGAAAAGTAAATAACATCGACTTATATATTCTATATTATTATCTAAATCATCATTACATCCCATAACATTCACAACTCAAAAAGAAAATCCAGAAAAATCCAAAGATAGTAAATTTTTATTTTTTGAAGTTTATTTCAGGTAATTTATATATTATAATCATAAATTATTTCACTTTGAGAAATCACACAT
Organism: Enhydra lutris kenyoni; assembly: GCF_002288905.1. Classification (NCBI taxonomy): domain Eukaryota; kingdom Metazoa; phylum Chordata; class Mammalia; order Carnivora; family Mustelidae; genus Enhydra; species Enhydra lutris. The sequence continues at coordinate 43,374,824 of NW_019154089.1, forward strand.
AATAAATTTTATTTCATTCTAGTTGTTTGTCTTTCCTCAGTCAAATGAGGGATTTGGAAATAATATTACTCAGCAGATCTCTATTTGGCATGAGGACTTTCATGAAAAATGATTGTGTTTTTAAAAATTTTTGATTCCCTTATGTGAAAGTAATTTAGCAAATAAGGAAATCCAAAATTCCCTACTTCAACAATACAAACATTTTTCTCAGCCTTGGAAGATGCGGTTCTGTTTTAACAAGTGCTTTTTATAAACTTATCAGTAATTTAACTCTTATGGCAAACTTATCCAATAAGCTGGGTCACATATTGCTAAGGATGATAGATAGCATGCCCAAACTTAAATGAATGCTATTGTTATGGTGTTCTGTGTTTCAGTTCTTTTACTCGCCAGAATCATGAAATAGTAGAAGTGAGGGAGAGTCTACTTTGGACCTGTGTCCCAGTAACTGGCTGAAACCTGGTTTTTGTTAAGCGATAATGACTGGATCAACATTTTGTAATGATATTATTTTACTAGATATGAACTTAAACATGAATGTAGACACCAAACTACAAAGGATATACACTCTGTTTCAATATAAATCTTCCTTTCCTCTTTACTAAAGCATTAATAAACTTCAGATGAGTTGGCCAAGACAAATGTGTTTCTTGCCCGTTCTCTTACTGCATCACCAAGTTTGGCCGATTGTCAGTACGTCCTATACTGTCTCCTCTGGGACTGACTCACTTACTTGTTTGGGAGCCATTACTTGCAGATTAGTCTCAAATTTTCCTAATGGATCGCTCAGAGATCTTCTCAATTATACCAAGCCATTAGGAATTGATTCCTGTAGAGATTTGTCCTGCCAATCTCTCCACAAACTGCGAGGACCTGTCTATTCTGCCAACGTATATGCCCTTTGTCAAAAAAATGCAGACATCTAGGCTATGGCCCTGAGGAGGGTTACATTCCATTTCTTTTCTTAGCTAACAGTGCTGCCTAATTGGATGCCAAACTAAAAATAGGTCTCCCATTAATGGAATTATGGATATGAGGGTCGTTCTTATGTGACACTATTAGCAGCTCCGAAGCTGCCAATGATGAGGATTTTCTTGTTTAATAATTTGTAGTCTGGCCTAACAATTTCATGTGTCGGTTGTATTATCATTGAGAAGATAACGGAACCATAGTCTTCCATTTCCTAAGCAGCCACTCGTTGTAAGGGGGGCACTTTTTAAAAGCCCTGAAATTTCTCTCGGGTTCACCACGTTAGTGCAATAAATGCTACAGGAGCGAGGCATGGGTTACTAATCCTTAATTTACAGAAGTAAAGGTTTAACACTTGAGTTTCACAAACCTTTTTTTCCATACCCTACCCTTAACAAGATCTCTGGTATGTCCAGAGGAATGGTCAGTATCATTATGTGTCCACTGGTTCTTTTAGTGACCGGTGAACCTCTCCACCAGGCTTAACTCACTTGGAACTAAGTCACATAAGAGCCATCTTATTCTCTGAAATTCTAACACAAAGCCCAGTGTTTTCTTCACAATTGATACTTAACAACTGATACTTCACAACTGATACTTACAACACTCTTAAATGTTTGCCATGTTTCAGTTTTCTCATCCTGTAGCTACTTGTACACTATTGGCCTTTGGCCTATCCAGCCCTTGTACACTGTTAGCTCTTGGTGGTGAAATCCATCCCCAAAACGTCAGAATTAAGACATGCTAACAAACAATAACAAAAAATGTTCAGAAACAAAATAATGCTTTAAGACCAAGGAAGGATTTTCACTGGAACAGAAGAAAGTCAATTTTCAGCCTCATTATTTGAAATGACCATTTCTATTGTCTTTATAAATATCTGATAGAATGAGGGTGGCTGGTTAGCTCAGTTGGTTAGAGCGTGGTGCTAATAAATATCTGATAGAATGAAACTTCATGATCAGAATTACAATAGAACTCTGACAATGTCCTCTTATTCATATTAGGAAAGGACTGCCAAAGGTAAGACTCAGTCCTCCTTCAACCAGTTATATACCCCGAGTGCCTGGCAAGGTGACATCTGTAGGTTCGTTTCATTGATTTACAAATAGTCTCTTCCACTTCCGTAGCCATCAGCACCGTCTGACCAATTTTAACACAGAGTACCTGCTGGTAGACAGCACTATCTTTTCTTCTTCAAGCTCGTCCCTGTACTGCAGGGGCTGGACGACTGGAAACCATGTTCCCCAGACTCACTCAATAGCAGGGTTCTGGTGTAGTTTCCATGTGTGAGATGGGAAGGAGGAAGAGAAATAGAACTATTCGTTTTCCAACAAGAGCTGGGGAGGAGCAAGAACTTTGGCAGTTCAACAAGAAAGGGGTTTGCCCCGGCTTCTCTGCATCCACCTGCAAATCACTCCCTTCAGGGCGGCTGACAGCTGTAATCACTGGGGTATTTCCCTGCTGTTTTTGTAATTTGTTATTTCTCTACATTGATTTTGTATCCTGTGACTTTACTGAATTTGTTTATCTGTTCTAGTAGCTTTTTTTGGTAGCGTCTTTAGGGTTATCTATATAGAGTGTCATGTCATCCGCAAATAGGGAAAGTTGTATTTCTTCCTTACCAATTTGGTTGCCTTTTATTTCTCTTTGTTGTCTGATTTATGATTTCCTAAACATCAGTATTGGCTTTTCTGATCTAGTTCCCTCACACTTCTGATAGTTTCATATGTCTCAAATCCCCTATTTTAAGGCCCTTCCTGCTTGAAATATGTGAGAGCAGTATCTGTTTTCCTAACCAAACCCTAACGTATAGAACACCTAAAAAAACCAGGATCCAGACTCTCTGTAATATCCAGCCCCCTACCTGCGTCAGAACAAAAAACAGCCTCCCACTGTTAACTTACTTACAGGTTTTATTTTCTCCTTAACAAACTGGCAGGGTGGCAAAAGACAGCCGGTATTGACAATATATTTTTAGGAGAAAAACTCTTCATATTTTGAAGAGTAGTCTTGGACTCTCTTGAGAATGACATCATTCCTGAACTCATTTTTTTTAAAAGCCTTCTTCAGGGCGCACCTGGGTAGCTCAGGTGATTAAGCGTCTGCCTTCGTCTCAGGTCATGATCCCTGGGTCCTGGGATTGAACCCTGCATCGGGCTTCCTGTTCAGCAAAGAGCCCGCTTCTCCCTCTTCCCTTCCCTCTGCTTGGGCTCTATGTCTCTCTCTCTCTCTCTCTCTCTCTCAAATAAATAAATAAATAAAATCATTTAAAAAATAAATAAGAATTTAAAAACCTTATTCAATTTGCTATAAGCATATGTAATCCCTGAAAACCTTCATGACAACTACTATGGAGAAGTAATCACAAACAGAGCTTATAAGATATATTTTTTATAAGGTTGCAAGAATAAACACATCACACATACAATGTACGTATGTACTGCGTACATCTACAAGAAGCTGGAGAGGGGAGAGTAAGAGGGAGAAATAGGTCAAAAGCCAAGGGTCCAGCTGCAAGAGGGGTGCATTAATTAAGCAGAGAGCCTGACCGCATGAGGCAGTGAGGAGACTTCTGCCTGGTGCTTGCATGAAGGTTGTGGGGTTGGGGGCATCTGCTGAGATCAGAGAGGCATCAGGTTTCTTGAGTTGAGGATGCAGAGGCAAATTATTCTATTTTCAGTTGTGAATTAATTGGATACTGTTTATACTCATCAGGTTATTAGTAGAGCTGAGTTACTTTATAATTCAAGTGTGAAAAATGACCTTTTCTTTAGAAAACAATGCTGGTCTTCAGTTACAAATAAAAGATTCTCTCATGTAAATGATCTCGTACCCTGGGAGCAAATTAACTTCAGATTTTCAGAAGGTACTAATAATGTGAAATATCCCACTTCGAGAAATTTAGGCAACTTCATGAGGAGGAATAAAGTATCATTTTCTTCATAGATGAAAATTTTTGTATATAACCCACATATGGATTTAATTATGATTTTTTAAAATGCTGATTATTAATAATTTTTTTTACTTTTAATTAGATTAAGTTTCTTTTGAATGGAGAATATTTCATTCCAGTATCTGTGACTATAGGAGGAAACATAAGATGAGAGTTCACCAAATAGCTAACTATATTTCATACTTTCAAGACTCAGTAAAAATGTTTATTCCTTTGGAATAATTTGATATACACAGAGTAAAATGAACGGATACGGAGAAATTTAGAATCTAATTTAATGCAGTATTTAATAGTTGGCCCATGTTTAAGTTACAGAAATAGTGTATAAGAATATATAAACATAGAAATTTAGTACTAAGGATCATTTTATCTGGAGTTTAGAAAGTTAGGGCCAGTATTTTTTTCCTTATATGCCACAGAGTTTGCTTCATGGACCTTAAGAAGAAAAAAAAACAACTCTGTATTTGTGGTTGGCCTGGTAAATTCAGAGCAAGACAGAAACAGATTCTAAACAGATAGCTACTAAACACTCACATAAAGATATATCTGTACATTGATTTAATAACTTAATCCTAATAATAAGCCTTTATGAGATATAAATATGTACTCTACTGCTAAGCAACGAAGGTACTTAAAACATCATGTGAATTTATAGGTATTAATTGAAGCTCTACTGTTTATTCAAAAGAGAGAAGATCTGAGATGACTTTTTGAATATAATACTATCAATTGAAGGAGAAAGTAATTCATGGTGGAAATGTCAATAATAAACTATTTAAAACTTCAAATAAAAGGAAAGACATATTTAAATAGTTTGATACACATACAACTTGGCTTCAGCAATACCTCTCTGTGTGTCCACATTTCAAAGCTATTTGGATCTCTCCCTTCTCTTCCCAGCATGTTATTTTATTTAACAACCATTTATACGGCTCTTCTTATGTGCCAGACTCTCTTCAAAGTACTTTACCAATATTGACTCATTTAATGATATGAGTTCTATTCAACTTTTAGTTTAATTATTCTACAATTACCTCTTTTCTTTCCTTCATGCTTACAAAAGTAATAACCTGCTTCAGACATAATCATAAACCCAACTGTGAGTTCATCATGGAATGCACCTTTTATAATAATCCTTGCTATATTATGATCTACGTATACAATGCTATCCACGAAATTTCTGCGTGGAGTTGACCTTGCTGGAGCAGTCACTGAGGACTTCTTTAAGCAGAGTACCAAGTCTATGGATTGTACTGTTTATAGTTTTGCACCATCGCCTGTTGCCTACCCCTAAATTATAATTGTAATATATCAAAGAAATGTATCCATACCAGTCTTTCCCAGTGCTCGTCCTGCAGAACACACCGGTCTTGTGGGATCCTCTGATAAACAAAGAACAATTTATTTATTTATTTATTTTATTTTTTTAAATTAACATATAACATATTATTAGCCCTAGGGGTACAGGTCTGTGAATCGCCAGGTTTACACATTTCACAGCACTCACCATAGCACATACCCTCCCCAATGTCCGTAACGCCCCCCAACCCTCAGTTTGTTTTGTGAGATTAAGAGTCTCTTATGGTTTGTCTCCCTCTCGATCCCATCTTGTTTCATTTATTCTTTTCCTACCCCCCACACCCCCCACATTGCATCTCCACTTCCTCACATCAGGCAGATCATATGATAACAAATAACAATTTAAAGATGGCATGAGATCAGCAACGACTGTGTAAACTATTCTGTTAAAACGCACATTCTAAATGCCATGAGAAATCTGGCTGTTCTAAACATAAGTGACTAAAATCGCCCTTCCCCGTCTTATTTTTAAATTAACACCTGTACAAATCCTGAACAATTAGTGCTCTGGAGAAGACATGCTGAATAACAATGGTCTATACCAGGGTTCGACAAAAAAGTCTGGCTTTTTGTCTATCCTTCTTTTTTTAACCAGGACAATGGTGATGGCTTTACTTTTCAATATTCTATCACCAGGACATCCTGCTATGTGAGAACTCATATATTTTACCTGATAAAAATGCAGCTGCAAAGCTCTAAATAAATCAGAAACTATTCTAAATACAGCCATTAATGCATGGCAGAGAATAGTCTAAGGTAAAATATAACTACTTAAGAATTTCATCCAGCTTGTGTGTTGTCCATATCCACATATATCCTAAATACAAAAACAAAATAGAAGTTATTTATGACACTATAGCTGAGCGTGTGTCTAGACTGTATGCAATATAGGTGAATATGAAATCTCAGCTATATTACCACACGATAATTGATCAGACAAATCAGTTGGCATATTGAATTACCTGTCATGACAATACCCAGTTTAATTTACAGTATCGGCTTAGGCATATTTTTTTTCTTTCCACAGTGAATTTGTATAACTTTGAAATGCTTTCTATGTGATTAATGTGTTAAAATTTATTACGATTTATTATCCTATCTAATTAAAATTTTTAATCACCCTTTTATGAAAAAAACTATAGTTCCTTCTTCAAGTTAAATCAATATACATCTAATTATTTGGGTTTTTGTAACATTTTTATTCTTGACAAGGTATTCTCTTGTTCTGCATATAGCTGACATGATAATCAATAATAATTAAGCAAAATCAAGCCCAAGCAAGAAGTAAATATTCTCCTTAAGAGGCACAAATCTCACTGGAAAAATTACCAACCTAAGTGTCAAGAGGTGTAAGTTTATCACTAATTCCATTTTTAGCATATTTATGTGACCTTTCTTAAATAACTTAATTTCTCTATAAATTTGGTTTTCTCACCAGTGCAACAAAAAGACTCATACTTTGAAGACCTTTCTACATCTTAGACTCTATATCTCTTACACTGTTAAAGCACATATATCATAACAGAGCAAGAAACTACGGATTTAACTTAAGGGATATTAACCAAATACAAATATTTTAATATGGTTATTAGTTTAATTAGGAAGTCAAATTTAAAGCTCAAATTTACCTTTATAGCATTCTTTCTCCCTCCTTCTCTCTATCTCTGTCTCTGTCTCTTTTTTTCATTCTCTCTCTCTCCTTAATAAAATGACATTATACTAAAGACATTATTCTGCAACTTAATTTCTCCTCCCAGTTAGTGACGTATGTATGCATGGATATTCTTTCTGTTTAGCCTGTAAATACCTACCTCATTCTCTGTGATACAAACATAATGATCCATGGTACTAATTTACCATTGCCTTTTGATGGGCATTCCGATTTAGATTTTTTTTCCCCCAGTTTGTTGCAATTACAAGCAAGCTATGATTCCTGTCTATCTCTAGAAGGATCAGTACTGGCGCTTTTACTTTAATAAAAGTGATCTTTAGAAATTATACTGCTGTGACAAGGCAGATGCATGCTTTATATTTTAATGGATACCATCTAATCTTTTCAAAAACATAACAGGAATTTACACTCTTCTCAAAATCTCGTGTCATTTTCAGGGCATGAAGCTGATCGGAGTTGAGGTTGGAGTGGTGACCTGGTCTATTTTTCATTTTTAAAAGACGACCAGCAGCATTGAGGAGGGGGACTCAAATTGAGGCAGACTAAAGCCAAAAAGAACCATGATGAAGTCATTGCAGGGTCCGAGTATAAAATTAAGGTCCAAACTAGGACAGTGTTGAAAAGAACCATGATGAAGTCATTGCAGGGTCCGAGTATAAAATTAAGGTCCAAACTAGGACAGTGTTGAATGATCGTATTAAACAGCCGTGGGGTAGCTCTCCAGATGGATGTGCACTAAAGCTGATTGTTAGGTCATAAAAAATGACCAGAATTTGAAAGGTACATTGAAATGAATTCAGTGTGTTCAGCTTTTGTCTTTTTATTCATTCCCTCAACAAATATTTATTGAGCACCCACAATATGCCAAACACGATTTATTCTAAGCTCCAAGGTGATGCCATTGAACAAAGTCTCTGGCCTTTAAGAAGCTTAAATTCTACTGAAAAGCAAAACACCAAAAAAAACAAATAAGGTAGTAAGTGCATCAAAGAAAAATGAAGTAGGTAAGGTAAAGAGAGAGTACTAGCCTTGCAGACTGGAGCATTTCAAATGAGGTGATCAGGCAAAGTCTTTCATACAGAATAAAATTAATGAATAGATCTAAAGAAAATAAAATTCTTCAAAAAAAATACAGAAGGGGCCCCGGGGTGGCTCAGTAGTAAACATCTATTTTCATTTCAGGTCATGATCTCAGGGTCCTGAGATGGAGCCCTACGTAGGGCTCCCTGCTTAGAGGGGAGTCAGCTTCTCCCTCTGTCCCTCACCCTTCTCGTGCTCTCCCTCCCTCCCTCTCTCTTAAATAAATAAAAGCTTTTTTAATAAAATAAAGAAAATGAAATTGAAAGCAATATAGGTATAAAACTACTATGTTTTCTGTAAACGAAACAATAGTGATAGAAAATCTTATTGGATTTAAAGTTCTAATAATCTAAAGATAAGAGAAGATGATTAACTAGGAAAATTTTGGCACAATACACAATGGGAACGTTTGGGAAATTAAAACAATAATGGATAATTTCAGACTCTGTTATTTAAAAATGCATCCTGTTAAATTTATTAGGCTTTTGTCATAAGAAATGATCTTTGGGCAAATTAATAAATGACCCCATTAGAACTGAGTTTATGAATCTGCTTACAAAAGCAAACGCTTTTGAAAATTACAGCCAGCTCATTAAAACAACCACAGCCCATGTAGAGTGCACTGAAAAGTTCTTGGTTGCTTTGCAGTGATTCTGTGTGTCCCTGCCCTTGTGGGGATGTCCTTTTCTTCCTCCTGGGTTCTTTGGGCAGAGCTGCTTCTGTTCGAAATTCATATTGCATAACCGATTTCATAATGTTATTCTGTGCCCTCTGTGGTCCTTGTTGCATAGGTAATCAGGGTTTTATTTAGAGGGCGTAATGCAACAGATAGGACATTCATTTTCACACTCTGAAATCAGAGCCTCCGGAGGGTTGATCATTCAGACTCATTTAGTTTTCTTCAGGATCGAAAGTAAGAATTAACAAGACAGTTCGAAAAGGAGCGTCATTAAGTCAGGGAAGAAATATGATTATGCTAACTGTAATACCTATTTTCTTATCATCTTGAAAAATTTTAGATGAGACATTCCAGGTTGTTGCCTTAGCAAACTGTCTACCATTACTTTTTTACCTTATGGGAGAGTTCCTGTATCTCTTCAAGTATGTGTGTAATGGATAAATTTAGTCATTTCACTGATTAAAGCTTGAGAGCTTATTTTGCAAGGTTTTGATTCTAATCAGTTTCTGAAGAATACCAGCTAGCCATGTGCCACATAAACAAATAAGCCATAGGAAAAAGAGAAGTGGACTTTCAAGATATATTCAATAATAATTGATATGGAATTTAGCTAGAAATTGAAATTTATAGCAAAATTTAGATCAGTTTCAGGTTTTTTTGAAATTTATTTTTGTGAGAGAGTGTACATGAGCGGGGGAGGGGCAGAGAGAGAAGCAGACTCCCTGCTGAGCAAGGAGCCCCATGTGGGACTTGATCTCAGGACCCTGGGATCCTGACCTGAGCTAAAGGCAGATGCTTAACAGACTGAGCCACCCAGACACTCTTAAATCAGTTTCTAATTAAATCTTTCTAAGCCACAGATAAATAAAAATGAGTATACTATGCAGAGATAACATTTTAACCATACTTATTCATATTTATGTGACCGCCCATATATTTCGCTCTCTAGAAAATACTTATTAATAAAATATTTTTGCTCTGAACAACTATCTGTTCTGTATATTTGAGTTTCATTTTTTTCTTTCTTACATTATTTATTTCTTATATTATTTTGTAATTTTTTTTTATGGGCTTAGACATCATCATTTCAACTATCTCCCTCCGCAGCATTTCAAACACCTCTCACTTTCCACTTTCTGAAGGTTTCAGGTAATAATACCATTCATGCTGTTGTTAAAGATATCTAATAGTGTAAACAATGACCCACGATGTGCAAGCCATCTTCAATGTAAATCCATTGTAGAAATAATACCCCATTTTCTTTCATCTTGAAGGTATGCGTAACACAAGATAGCTGCCTCATAAAATTTTGCCCTTACAGGTCAAAATTCACATTAAAAACCCAAAACCAGGCTGCCTGGGTGGCTCAGTGGGTTAAGCCTCTGCCTTCAGCTCAGTTCATGATCTCAGGGTCCTGGGATCGAGTCCCACATCAGGCTCTCTGCTAGGCAGGGAGCCTGCTTCCTCCTCTCTCTCTCTCTACTTGTGATCTCTGTCTCTGTCAAATAAATAAAATCTTTAAAAAAAAGAAAAAAAAAACAAAACCAATTGGACCTTAATATTTATTCCCATGAATATTCATAAAGAGGAATGTCTTTGAATATGATACTCTCTCATTTTTGATGGACTGTGTGTGGAGTCCCATCCATGGTTATTTTTCATAATGTTATTTGCCTCGAGTGACAAAAGTTTGAGTTTTTTAAATAAAGCAGAAAGTAATGATAAATGCAATATACATTTTTATATGAAAATGGGTGGGATTTCCAAGTACCAAAGGCAGAAAGCTTTAATTAAAACACTCGTACTTTGAGAGAAGAGAAAAAAAATCTACATTTTTAAGGAGGAAAACAACAAAGAAATAATATCTGGAATTAAATATTAAAATTATCAAGTAAATATTCTTCTGCTTATGATAGAAAATATCCAATAAACAGTTTTTGAATTAAGCTTCTGCACTAGACTATGAATCATAGGTTTTAATTAACTGTATCACAATTGTTCATCAATAAACATAAGACTGAAGATTGGTATAGGTGAGGGAAAACATCTTGCTAATTACCTGGAAACAAAGAATTTTACAACTGGGTGAGAGAAGTCTGGATCACATCTTGTCCAGTACTTATTTTACATCAAATAACCTATTGTGTTATGGTGATGGTTCTCAAAAGGCTTATTTTGTAACTTAAATAAGATACTTAACTTCTTCAAGTCACAAAATTATAATTTAAGAACCTTTTAAAAGTAGTCCTTGTGTCTAATTTGCCTGTCTACTAGTGTGCTAGCAGTCAGCAAAGCAACTACCATTGTTCAGTCAGTAGTATGAATTTATAATAAAAGGTGATTGGAATAATAACTTAGAGATACAATATTTAGTAATTAAGACTGTAAGTAAAATTTACTGAAGACTTACACAAAACAGATACTGCTACACAAAACTAAAATCTATACAAAGTTGGGATGCCTGGATGGCTCAGTCTGTTAAGTGTCCACCTTCAGCTCAGGTCATGATCCAGGGGTCTTGGGATCAAGTAGCACATTAGGTTCTTTGCTCAGCGGGGACACTGCTTTTCCCTCACCCTGCTCCCCATCTCTGCTCATTCTTTCTCCTGCTACCTCTCTCTCAAATACATAAATAAAATCTTTAAAATCTATGCAAATTTATACTCATTAAGTTTCAGTAGAGCTGCCAGTTGGCCCTCCCCCAGAGGATACCAATTACCCATTTGACATCACTAGGTTCGTGTCTGTCTTGACCCAGTAAGAACGGAGGAGCATAGACAGTGAGGTTGTGGAATCACGCAGACCTAGGTTGGATTATGATGATGTTACATATCACTGGGGTGTTCTTTATCAAGTGCCAAATCTTATGACTCTCAATTACTCACTGATAATATAAACATAATAGTACCTACCCTGCCAGGAATTTTGTGAGGATAAATGACGGTAAGTGATCCCAAAAGCTCAGGAATCAGCTAGGCATCACTTCATAGCAGACTAATAAGATTCAAATAGTTCTTTTTATAATAATTACTATTAAACTTACCCCTTTACCATCTTGCAAGGAAATGTGCTCACACACACATCCACACACACACAGTTAAAAACAACAAAAACAAAAACGCAAATAAAAAAAAATGATGCCCTTAATTACAATGCAAAAGAAAAATAAAAGAACTATATTATAAAGTATGTATTTTAATATTTAAATGCTCACCTATGACTATGCTAGGGACTGAATTGTGTCCTCCAAACCCCACTTCTGCAAACACAAGCCCAAACCCCCGAAGTGGCTATATTTGAAGATAGGCGTTTAGGAGGTAGCTGACATTAAGTGAGGTCATAAGAGTGGGGTCTCAATCTCATAGGACTGGCGAATTTCTAAAAGAAAGGAGACATCTCTTTCCAGGCCATATGAGGACACAATGGGAAGGTGGCCATCTACGAGGCAGGAAGGGAATTCTCACAAAAAACTGGTTGTGCTGGCACCTTCCTCTTGGACTTCTAACCTCCAGAACTGTGAGAGTATAACTTTCTTTGTTTAAGTCACCGAGTCTATAGTATTTTGTTAGGGGAACTTAAGCTAAGACACTACCCAGAAAACACAGTAAAATAGTCATATATTTGTTGATGGAATTACCATTAAGTGGGGGACTGTAATTACAAACCATGAGGGGTGTGGCATATTGGTGACTCCAATGGCACAGGAACATCTGTGCAATAATTTTCTGCTCTGAATATCAGTAGTGCTCCCCATCATTGTGATAAGAAAAACTGCCCCCCCTCAAATTTGCAAAATACTATCTGAAGGGTGGTAGTGTCTCTATGGAGAACCACTGACAAACATAATCTAAACAACATAGGTTTTGGAATTATGTAGAATACATATTATTTTCAAGTGCCCATGAGACATTTCCCAGGATAAATCTCATGTTAGGTCATATCAGAGGCTTCAAAAAAATTCAAAAGGATTGAAATAATATAAAATGTGTTATCTCAGCACAAAAAATAAAACAGAAATCAATACAAGTATATTTGAGAAATTCACATATAGGTAGAAATTAAACAACATGCTTCTAAATAACCAATAAAGAATGTCTCCCAAGGGAAATTAGAAAATATGTGGGACAAATGAAAGTGAAAACACATGATACCAAAATTTATGAAATGCAGTGAAATCAGTGCTTAAAAGGAAATTTATAGTAAATGTCTGTATTTAAACAGAAGAAAGATCTCAAGTCAACAAGTTAAACTATCACTTTAATAAACTAAAAAAAAAGAGAAAATAAAATAAAGCAAGTAGAAGGCAGAAAAAATTAAAATTTTGTAATAATAAATAAAATAGAAGTTTAAAAATGAAATTTGACAGAACCAAAAGTTGTTTTTATTGAAGATATATATATTTTTAAAGATTTTGTTTATTTATTTGTCAGAGAGAGAGAGAGAGCAAAAGCAGGAGGAGCAACAGACAGAGGGAGAAACAGTTTCCCCTCTGAGCAATGAGCCTGATTTGGGACTTGATCTCAGGACCCTGGGATCGGGGAAGGCAGAGGCTTAACTGACTGAACCACCTACGCATCCCAAAGATATCTTTTTTAAGATTTTATTTATCTGTTTGAGAGCGAGAAAACGAGCATGAATGGGGAAGGAGCAGAGGGAGAGGTACAAGCAGACTCCCCTCTAACGGCAGGGCTTGTGGTAGGGCTCATGGCAGGGCCCCACACAGAGCTCCACCTGGGCCTCAAACCCAGGACCCTCAGATCAGACCTGAGCCAAAGTCAGATCCTTAACCAACTGAGCTACCCAGGTGCCCCCAGATACTTTTTTTAAATAACACACTCTTGTCTAGACTAACCAAGGAAATAAAAAATCAAATTACTAAAATCAGGAATGAAAAAGGAGAAATCAATACCAATCTTACAGATATAAAAAGGATTTTGAGTGTATTCTATGAAAAATCATTTTGTCAATAAATTAGATAACCTACCTGAACAAATGAACAAATTCCTAGAAAGAAACAAATTATGGAAAATGACTCAACAAGAAATAAGAAAACAGCGTAGACCTATAACAAGAGACTGAATTATTAACCAAAAAACTTCCCATGAAGAAAAGCCTAGGCCCAGATAATCCCACTACTGAATTCTATTAAACATTTAAAGCAGGGAGCACTGGATGTTATATGTAAACAGTGAATCTTGGAACACTACATCAAAAACTACCAATGTATTGTATGGTGACCAACAGAACACAATAAAAAAATTGAAAGAAAAATAAACACCATACTTTTATAAATTCTAAAAAAAAAAAGATTGAGAAGAAACACTACCCCAAAAATTCCATGATTGTTTGTATTACTGTGACACCAAAACCAGTCAATGACATCACAAGAAAAGAAAATTATAGCCCAATATCCACTATGAATATAGGTACAAAAATCCTTAACTAAATATGATGAAATCATACCCATCTCTATGTAACAAAGAACTATGCATCATGATCAAATGGGATTTATCCTAGAAATCCAAGGTTAATGTAACATATGGAAATCAATTAATGTAATACGTTCTATTAATAGAATAAAGGAAGAAAAAAAATTTCTCAATAGATTGAGAAAAATCATATGACAAATTCTAGCATGCTTCCATGATAAAAACACTCAGTAATTCAGGAATAAAAGACAACATCTTCAACCTGATAAGATCATCAATGAAAAAGCCACAGTTAATGGTAAAAGTTTGAATGCTTTCCCTCTGGGATCAAGCACAAGATGAACCATTCAGTCTTACCACTTACATTAAACTTTGTTTCAGAGATTATATTAAAAAAAAACGGGGGCAAAGGAATTCTGATTGGAAAGAAAGAAATAAAGACAGCTCTCTTTGTGAAGGTCATGATTTTTTATACAGAAATCTATTTTAAAGTGCGAACCACCACCAAAGGAAATTAAAGACCTAAATAAATGAAAAGACATTTCATGTTCATGGATTGGAAAACTTAATATTGTTAATATGGTAATGATCTTCAAATGGACCTACAGATTGACCACAATCCCTGTCAAAACCTAGCTGCCTTTCTGTAGAAAATTAACAAGTTGATTCAAAATCCATACAGAAATGCAAGGGATTGGGGCACCTGGGTGGCTCTGTCAGTTAAGCGTCTGCCTTTGGCTTAGGTCGTGATCCTGGGGTCCTGGAATTGAGCAGGGCATTGGGCTCCCCACTCAGTGGGGAGTCTGCCCCCATCCCTCCTCCCCCTCCCAACTTGTACTTTTAGCTGTCTCTGTCTCTCAAATAAATAAATAAAATCTTTAAAAAAGTGAAAGATGCAAGGGATCGAAATAGTCAAAAAAAACCTTAAAAAAAAAAAAGAATAAATTTGGAGTATTCACACTTCCCAATTTCAAAAGTTACTACAAAGATACAGTAATCTAGACAGAGTAGTATTGGCCTAAGGATAATCCTACAGATCAATGAAGACTTTTAACTGCAGGAAACAAACTGCGGGTTATTGGAGGGGACGAGGTTAGAGAAATGGGATAATTGGGTGATGGGCATTAAGGAGGGCATATGATGTGATGAGCACTGGGTGTTATAGGCGACTGATAAATAATTGAACACTACATCTGAAACTAATGATGTACTATATGTTGGCTAATTGAATTTAAATAAAAAAATTTTAATTAAAAAAAATACAGATCAATATAATAGAGCTGACAGCCCAGAAATAAACCCTTCTATTTATGGTAAATTGATTTTCCACAATGGTGGCAAAAAAATTAATGGGGTAAACAAGAGTGTTTTCAACAAAAAATGCTGGGACAACTGTATACCCACTTGCAATAAAATGGAGTTAGATCCTTGTCTTGCACCATATTCAAAGAGTAACTTAAAATGGATCATAGACTTACATAAAAGAGCTAAAATTGGGGTGCCTGGGTGGCTCAGAGGGTCAAGCCTCTGCCTTCAGCTCAGGTCATGGTCTCAGGGTCCTGGGATTGAGCCCTGCATCAGGCTCTCTGCTCAGCAGGGAGCCTGCTTCTTCCTCTCTCTCTGCCTGCCTCTCTGCCTATTTGTGATCTCTCTCTGTGAAATAAATAAATAAAATCTTTAAAAAATATATATATAAAAAAGGAGCTAAAATTATTAAACTGTCAGAAGAAAACGGGCATAAATCTTCATGCCCTTGAGTTAGTGGTTTTTTAGATATGACACCAAAAACATAAGTGACCAAAAAAAGGGTAAATCAGACTTCATCTAATTAAAAATATATACAGCAAAGGGTACCATCAAGGAAGTAAAAAGACAAGCTAAAAAGTGGAAGACAATAGTTGCAAATCATGTATCTGAGAAAGGACTAGCGTCCAGCATATTTGAAGGACTCTCAAAACTCAACAGTATTAGAATGTTAGCAATGGGGCAGGGAACCGTGGTCTGAGATGGTCAAAGAAAGAATCACGAAGCAATGGTGCTTAGGTAAGGCCCTAAAAAATGGGGAAAGGGAGAAATACAGCGGAAAGGGAGATTTCAAGAAAAATAACTATGCATTACTCATTGTCCATTTGGTCAACAATATATATTATATATATAATAACAATATATATTATATATATCATGTTGACCATTATATATTATATATAAATTTATAAAAAGTTATATATAAATATAAATATATATAAATATATTATATATAATATAATATATATATTATATATCATGTTGACCTATATATTATATATATAATATATATAATATATTATATATATCCATATATTTATTTATTTACATACACATATACATATATATTTCTTTTTTAAAAGTTTTTTTTTTTTTTTTTAATGACAGAGAAAGAAAGCCAGAGAGGGAACACAAACAAAGGGAGCTGGAGAGGGAGAAACAGGCTCCCCACTGAGCAGGGAGCCCAATATGGGGCTCCATCCCGGCTCGCTGGGATCATGACCTGAGCTGAAAGCAGATGCTTAACAACTGAGACACCCAGACACGCCCACATGTATATTTCTAACACATTGTCTCTTAGGGACATTGGAAGTGGCATTCTATGGCCTTGTACTCCTTATAGTATTTGATCTATTGTAGGTGTTTATCATATTCAATGACTCATCAGACAAGATATATAGAGAGATCATTTTTACCCAAAAAACATTTTTCATATAGACTGGGGCCCTTTGAAGTAACAAACAATTTTGTCCAAATGATAAAATTATAAAATGTATTACCTACACATTATAGAGTATTTTCTGGTTTCATGGGTTCTTTTTAAAAAATGACAGCCATATTTTGCTGAAACAAAAGCAGGACATAGGGTCTAACATGTAAAGGAGAAGGGGATATTTAAACTGGAGTTGACTATGGATATAAGCCAAATGTTCAATGTACAATAAAATAAATTTAAGGAAACTTGGGTGCCACAGACATCTGGCTCGTGGACTTGTTCTCACCCTTATTAACAATTTTATCTTTAAACAAGTCACTTCTTCCAGTTTCTCATTTTCCTCATCTACAAAGAAGAGGAAATAACCAACTCAGCATCATGGGGCTGTGGTAAAAAATTAAAGAGAAAATCCTACTAACATGTTTCCCACTGTGCTGGGTACAAAGAAGCTGCTAAGTCAATGTTCTCTGTCATTATTACTACACAGTTGTAGAGTAAAATTATCTTTGTCAAGAGAAGGTTATTATAAGACATCACTTTTAGGGACACCTGGGTAGTTCAGTGGGTTAAGCATCTGCCTTCGGCTCTGGTGATGATCTCCTGGTCCTGGGATCGAGCCCCACATCCGGCTCCCTGTTCAGCAGGGAGCCTGCTTCCTCCTCTCTCTCTGCCTACTTGTGATCTCTGTCTGTCAAATAAATAAATAAAATCTTTAAAAAAAAAAAAAAAGACATCACTTTTAGACATATGGATAGCAGAAAATGGTAATTTGAACTTGCCTGGTGGGTTACACCGGTCATGTCCGAAAGTATCTTACTTAATTAAGGGTCATGCCTTTTACTGAAAAATTAAAGGTCAGAGAAACAGGTGTCCTCATGCGTGGGAAGGCAGAATCTTTACTCGTAACTCATTATGTCCAGTCTTGTAAGTACAAACTGGCATACTATTTCCCCACTCAATCTTTTGCCCTTTGACAAACAAAATGACTAACCAAATATAGAGAAGGACACTATCTTGTAAAGATTAGAAATAAGAAAGTGGGAATGATAACCAGGACCCAGCTCGAAAAGGAAGGGGCAGGGTATTTACAAGAGGCTCTTAGTGCCCCCTAGTGTTAAATCTCCTCGGGTTTTGTTTTTGGTTTCTGTTACTAAGTAGGTGTTTTATGAAGGGATTCTAAAGTTCGAAGGCAACTACCCTTTGTTTAAATGACCCTTCACATCAGGCTGCTTCAAAATTCATATACAAACAATTCCTCGAAGACAGAGAAACCTTGAACTCTAAAGATAAACAATTTGGTTATTTCACTAGAGTGAAGCCGAAGTACAGAAGAGAGGAGACATGTATCTAGCAAAGGGAATTAAATTCTGTATTTAAGTATGTTCATTAATCGAAGCAGTCTGATAATCAGGGTATGTATATTTGAGCCAAGTGTTCAAGCCTAAGTAACTAACTGAAACCATGTAATGATTGAATCTAGTTAAACTCCTTACCTAGGCGATATTTAATGGAAATGCTGAACACTTCTATTCTAATAGCATATATAGCCTGCAGATGAGTTTTCCTAAAATGTGCTGAGTTAAGTTCTCAGGTTTGGGACTTTCATTTAATAAGACCAGGATGTTAAATTCATGACCTCCAAATGTTCTAAATGATTGTAGATAACCACTGAATTAAGTAACTAGTTTCATTTTATCGTCATCAGTAGTATAGAAGAAGTCCCAAACTTAAAGAAATTATAAGCTACTTTTGTAGTTTATCAGAAAATATTCGGTATTTTTGCTGATTAAACTTCATCTTTGAAAACCATTAGAAAAGCGGCAGGCGAAATTTAATCTCAGAACGTTTCTAACCATCTTCAATAGAACTGAAGTTCTTAATTGTCTTATGTCAGCCTAATATTTCTGTCAATATGATTATATTAGAAAAGATTTTTATTCTTTGAAAAGAAAACCATGTCTAAGGTAAGATTGGTTGTTTTATCTTTTTTTTTTTTTTATGTAACCCTGTCAAAATTCTAGGAAAAATATGTCTGTAGATTTTTAGAGTCTGTTTTTGTAGCCTCGTGTTCCTCTGATAAGAATCATTAAGTTTTCTTTATTTTAAATTTCACCTTTAGAATTGGAGGAAGGAAGTGGTAAGCTGTCATTCACAGAATTAGGCAATGAAGTGTTAGTCATTATACATTCAAGTCCTACCATATTTCTTCCCATTAATTCCCAGAACAGATATACATAGTGATCTTACTCGGCTTGCTGACTCCTCCCCAAAACTCATTCGTCTGAGGCATCTAATGATTTTTTAATCTAGTCCCTCTATATCCCTTAACTCAAATGCAGAAGAGTTTAAGGTAGTGATTATATTTGATCAGCTCCTCCTGGATGATGAGATTAGTAAAGTGACAGTTTTTTTTCAAGAACAGCCACTGAAGTAATTGGTGTAGCTAAAAACACCTTTGATAAGAATGTTGACATATACACTAGAAAGAGCTATTGAAAGCAGGTGCTTAGACACTTACGGGTAAAAGCCCACTTAAATTTTCTCCATTGCTGGTTTATATACTTAACATTTTTGTTTAAGAAATCAAACAGGTGGGAGCGCCTGGGTGGCTCAGTGGGTTAAAGCCTCTGCCTTCAGCTCGGGTCATGATCCCAGGGTCCTGAGATCGAGCCCCGCATCGGGCTCTCTGCTCAGCGGGGAACCTGCTTCCCTTCCTCTCTCTCTGCCTGCCTGTCTGCCTACTTGTGATCTCAATCTGTCAAATAAATAAATAAAATCTTTAAAAAAAAAAAAAGAAATCAAACAGGCACCATGATTATTAGCTTTGCATGTTACTAATGTGGTTTTATATGATAACTTCTAAAATAAGATATAAAATGTTTTCACAGTCAACGGATATGCTTGGACTTGTTTTTGAAGATAGTCCAAGGCAAAAATAAAATGATTGTGAATAAAATAAAATGACGAGATGAAACTTTTTAGTGGATCAAAGCCATATCAAATAGTATAGAAGGAAAGCAAATAACAGATATAGTGCCTTTAGTCTTAATATAATATAAGAATTAGAGGTTCCTGTGGAACAGGAAGGAGTCCAAATTTTTAAATACATGTACAAAATTCTACAGTTTTTGTTTTGTTTCGCTTTGTTCCCTGATGCCCTTTCTAGAGAGGACAACAAGGCAAATAAAGAAGTAATCTTTACTCCCAAGACAGTGCACAAACACTATTTCATGCATTGAAGCACAAAGTACTTAATCAGGACATTGAGCTATAATCATACTTATGAAAGTCCATAGAAGTAAGAAAATATGAAGTTTTTTAAAATAATAATACCCCAAACCAAGTTATCTCTAGTTTAAGTTTGGAAACCCTCCCGCCATTATCTACTCATATTGAATAAACACACTTGAGTATTGTCAGGTTTTGTTGAAAACATAAACACCTAGTTTCTGCCCTTTATAGAGTTATTGCCCAAGTCAGCTGCCATCCCCATCATGAACAGGAAAAACATGAGGAATTGCCGGTGCAGAGTGGGGTTTAGGCCAGTTCAACACCTGCCTCCAGTGCTTGGTGATGACCCTGAAGGCCCTAAAGTAGGACTCAGTCTTGTATTAGACAGAATCTTTAACTTGAACTTGACCCTTCATTGTCATCTCATATGTTTCCCAGTCTGGGTCCTTTGGACTCTGACCTTTCTACTGTTTTGGAACCCCGATTGCTAATTCCTCGAGCTTGCTTGCCCTACCTCACTTGCCAACTCAGTCCAGATGAACTTGACTCTCTGACCCGCCTTCCTAGGCTGTCTTACTGCTAAATAAATCCTGGCATGACTACTCTGAATTAACAGCAACAGGGCAGATCCATGTATCTCAAAGCAAAAGATGCGTACATTATCTATTAATTACCTAGTTTTAATTTTCATGCATCACGTGGAGGTCACAACCAAAACGATAGAAAACTGCCTCGTGTTTGGTTGGAGATTCCAAGCAAGGAGTAGCCATAGGAATTTCAGGTCTATCCCTGAAACACCACAAGTCAGGGAAGCACAACTTTCTTAACCATAATAAGCTTTGTGGCCAGACAAGGAATCCATTTGTTTTGGGTGCTGGGTGAAAACATAAATCATAAAAGTTTCACTTAATGTTTTACCCAACCCCAGGAAGATAGGAAGACCTCCATAGATGAGTAACAGACAACAGAGGAGAAAGGGAGGAAGAGAGAGAAAGAAGTGAGGAAAGCAGGAAGGAGGGAAGGGGGTGTTTGTGAACTGACCTAGGTCAAATCAGACAAGCAGCAAGAAACAAGTTCTCTTGATGAATGGGGCTGCTCTATGGCCAAAGGCAACCCTTATCCACAAAGCACCCACTAGGGTACAAGGCAATGCAAGCACGGGTTACACCAAGAGCTACTGAATCACAAATATTCATTAGTGAGCATACAAAATAAAATTAAATGAAGCACAAATGGATACAATCTGCTTAAGGAAGGTCTGGAAAACTCTGCTGTGTCCTGAGATAATAATCCTCTTGCCTCAGATATTTACTCTGAGGCAGATGCAAAAATATTCCTGGTAGGCATTCGTAGCCAGTCCGGAGTCCTCCACCAGCCCCGGAGTTCTCCACCAGCCTCAGAGTCCACCTGACTTAACACATCTTATTTACGCATCCGCACGATCTTGCTCACCAATCCCATCTTTTAAACAGCACTTATTTTCATCAAAGAAAAAATTTTCTAACATTCCTAACGCTAATTAACAAACTCCTTGATATAGATTCTGATATGTCTTTTCGAATGTCTCCAAAGTAGGGAATCTTGATTAGGGTACTTAATTAAGTACAAATACTTAATCACTGCCCTTAAAGAATAAGCTGGTATTCTATGCCACACTCCAAACACACACTTCTGCCACCATGTTTACAGAGAAATATTTCAAAGTACATTATCATCTAGAAGGTAAAACAGGGAGAAGGGAAAGAAGGAAGAAAAAAAAGAAAAGAAAAGAAGGAAACCCTCCACCTGTCCTCTGATATATTCAGGATTCCACCTGTACTTGATCACTTGTCCCAAATAATTTTTTTGCCATGACCTTGGACGGTCTCTCTGCAGGGAATTTTCTTACCACTCACTCCCCCAAATCATATACTAATTTAGCTATATAATTTTTGTTTGTTTGTTTGTTTGTTTTGTTAATGAGAGAGAGAGAGAGAGAGTGGGAGCAGAAGGGAGGAGCCGAGGGAGAAGGAGAGAATCTTAAGCAGACTCTGTGCTTAGCACAGACCCGGACACAGGCTCGATCTCAGGATGCTGAGATCGTGACCTGAGTGGAAATCAAGGGTCCCACGCTCAACCAACTAAGCCATGCATGAATCCCTAGCTGCATTAAATTCTTAATGCCTTTCACGTAAAATGTCAGATGCTTTGAAATTTCAAGTTAAACCAATTACTTCCTTTCCTCCTATTTCACTCCTTCCAAAATTTTATCTATTTCCCAAAAAGCATGAATCTCTGTATGTCTGTATGCATGTGTATTTTTAATTAAGTTAATCGCTATGTCTATGTTCCCTGGAGTATTCTGAGCCCCTTAGCTCTTTGGAATTCCTGAATCCTAGCAAAGGGTCTGTTACGTAATTTTTTTTCATTAAATGTTGGAGTAATTTAATTGAATTTTGTATTGAAAATGTCTTCTTCTTTTTTTTTTTTTTAAGATTTTACTTATTTATCAGGCAGAGAGGGAGAGGAGGAAGCAGGCTCTCCGCGGAGCAGAGAGCCCGATGTGGGGCTCAATCCCAGGACCTCGGGATCATGACCCGAGCCGAAAGCTTTAACCCACTGAGCCACCCAGGCGCCCCTGAAAATGTCTTCTATACTGTGCTCCCCTACAATATCAGTTTCTCATTTATTTAGTTATTTTTTCAGTTTCTCATTTAAATATGAAGTAACTATTAGGTAAGAAGGAAATGCAGGTCAGTAGAAACAGAAATGGATACAATAGGGTTTGAGAAGCATTTCCAAGTGACAAGGGACAATAAAGTCAATAGTTTAAAATGACCATTGATAAGAACAAATTGCCTTTTGAAATCCAAGTTGAAAAACCTTCTCCAAAATGTCCATTTCATTAAGTGACAAGTTCATTTCTTGGAACATTTTCCAACTTTTGAAATGTGGACTTACTAATTTAATTCATGTTTTGCAGTAAATTATTAATTTTTTACCCTCCAAATCTTAGATATTTTAATCATTATGTTATGTTCAAGTTCAAGGTATCAACCTGTCTCGATTCTATACTTAGAGTTCCTGGTAGTCGTCAACTACACTGAAGAAACTTTTTTTAAAATTTTACATGTAATAGAACGTTAGCCATGTTTTAGATGTGCTTAAGCCTTCCGGACACTGACTTACAGAATACTATTATGATCCTTTGGATTTAAGGCAAACCAAAAAATATAGATTTCCCCTAAAGCAAAATTGATGATTGTCTCTGCAGATGTGATGCCAAATAGCCATTCTACTATCCTGGATGTAATTTTGGAGAGTTTGATATCAGCATGTATTACAATTTGAGAACACCCATAACACACCACTTCCTGTTACTCTTACCATAACAGTTCTCAATCCGGCTGTGCAAACGAAGCTCCCAGGAGCTTTTAAAAAACAGAGATGTCTAGGTCCCCCTCCAGAGAACTTCATTAGATTTGTCTGGGCAGGGGTAAGGCCCAGAACTTAGTCTGTCATAAAGCCTCTTTTTTTTTTTTTTCCTAATAATTCTGTCAAATTAGAGAACCACTATCCCTAAGATTTACACCAGAATTGGAATAGTCTAGGGCTATATTTGACCTCATCGGTCTTCAGATTCTGAAAACACATTTATACGTTATCTTTTCACGAAAGTAAAGCCTCCTAGATATCTTACTTCCAAAAAAGAATACTTAGAAAATTACTACTTATATTTAGTTATTCTTTATCCATATGCTAAAAAAACAAACCCTATTTTATTGAAAGTTATTAATATAGTGAAATAATGAAAGGTAAAGAGGAAGGTTATTATTTATTCTGAAGCACCTGAGGTTTTATTTCTTACAATCTGATATTAATCAATTATCAATTAGTACACACTTTCAATTAAAGAAATGTCCATATTTAGAGTTAAAAACATGGCAGGAAAAATTATATTTAACAAACAAGAGAATGGTGTATAAATAAGATTTTTATTAGCAAATTGAAACAGAATTGTATAGTCACTAAGGATCTTTAGGAGAAAAATAATGTTGATCAAATAAATATACAGATAAGGAGAAGAGGCACAAACTTCAATGAACCAGGAATTCAATGGTCAGAATCCTTAAAAGAGTAGTGTTATTGCAACACTTAGCTTTTAGAAGAAAGAAATTAATGAAGAGTAAAGTACAAATATCTAGTAGTTCTATCTGGTCATAGTAGGCTAGATTTACCTTAAATGAAATGGGAAAAAAGTGAGGTCTATCCTTGTGCCATCTTTCCCCACTTTGAGACCTTCCTGCGAGCCTTTGACTGACATATACGCATCACTATAAGCCTAAAATCTTACTATTATCCATTCTACTATAAAACTAGTTTTGTGTTCTGCTCCCATGTTGGCTCTTTATATTCAATGGTGCTCAGGTTTCCATGACTAATAAAGAACAATCTGACCTTCGACCAAGGGGATTTGCATTTTCACAGGGGACTCTAAAGACCAAGGTTCAGAATTCAGGTCACTGAGCCTTTATTCATCTGAGAGTGGGATGCGAGTGAAAAGGGAACCCTGCTACCTCGATCATTCTACTCAGCCAAATGCCCACTTCATCAACTTTTAGCTGTGATCCTCTGGGGATTAGGTTAATGCTTAAAAATAAATAAAAGGGATCACTGTAATTTTAATTAATCAATAAAAATGTCAAATATAGAAAGAGTTGAAGAAAAAACTTTTACTGTAGGATGTAGTATGGATTGATAGCAATGCCCTCCAAGCACGTAAACATCTGCATTGTTTTGTAAAAGATGACATTTGCCCAAGGCCTCCACCCATTGCTAGATTTAAACAGTGCAAGTAGAGTAAGGTGTTTGATGTTGAATATGACGTATTTGTAGAAGCAGCTTCATATTTAAATATAAAATGTGAGAAAACGTCTGTGCTCAGCATTAGCCATTAAGAAATTGTATCTGAAGTGTAGTGTTTTTTTTTAACTACCAATTAACTCAACACCTGTCATCAATTAGAAAAGGTTTAGCTGCAGTTTCAAACAGATTTTTTTTTTCCTCTTTTGCATTGGAATAATTTATCTCTAGTAAGGCTGGCAGACTCCATTTATATTAGATTCATTCAAGACAATTTGTGACTGCGAGTCTTTGTTGAAAGTCAATTCTACTAAAAATTAATCAACAAATTAGTGAAATTACTAACGCACACACAATTGCACACATGATTGCATGCACACACGATTGCAAGCAAATAAAATGTACCAGTGCCATACTTGATCAATTCTCGATTTGAATAATTAATAGCTCTTTCGCAAGATATTTTGATTGTATAAATGTACCACGTTGGATCACATTTACATGAGTTGCTTTCTTTATAATAATGTTCTCTACTGAGAGAATAAAATTTGGAGTTCACGTTTTTGTAAATAATATAATACTGATGTTTTAAAAAATAATTTATTTCTATTAAGTTTTTTAAAACCAAAAATGGTTGAAAAGCTACTGTAATTTGAAGATTCTTAGGACAGAACAACAACACATAAGTACCTGATGGGTTTAAAACCCATCTGATGTGGGGTACCTGGGTGGCTCAGTGGGTTAAGTCTCTGCCTTTGGCTCAGGTCATGATCTCAGGGTCCTGGGATCCAGCCCCACATCGGGCTCTCTGCTCAGTGGGGAGCCTGTTTCCTCCTCTCTCTATGCCTGCCTCTGCCTACTTGTGATCTCTGTCAAATAAATAAATAAAATCTTAAAAGAGAAATAAAAATAAAACCAGTCCAATGAAAATGAGAAATATTTAAAAATGGAAATGCCCACCGTAAGATTGGCCCAATATTTTTAAGGTTTTGGTATTAGTACTCACCATCATATAAGGCATCATTTTCCTAAACACTGAAAAGTGTTAAAAGAGTTGAAGGCAATTTAATAAGCTTAGGCACTTCATGAATAAATTATAACACTGATTTGAATATGATTTTCAAGCAGGCTGCTTTTTCACCTCAGCACCTGCCATTATTTTTCATTTCTCAATATCTCAGAAAGTGATTTCCACTTTGGAAATTGAAATAGTTTATGCTAGGAACTCATTACTTTGCTTTTTTTTTCCTGTAATAACCTTTATTATAGAAACATTTTATCCAACTCAAAGGTCTCTGTAAACTGAAAACACGCTGTTCTGAAAATGTTGTTGGCAAGGGTATATTTGGCTCTCGACCCCTTCAGTTACAGTACCCCTACCTCCTCTAGTTGCCAAGTGTCCTTATTCTGATCCTTTTCTGCTCAGGGCGTCCACGGAATCGCCTTTATGATCAAGCATTTCCTTGTGGGCACCTACATTCTGTTGAGAATATCCCCATCCAGCCCCACCCAGAGTCCCGTGACTTCCGCTTAATTCAAAAAAATATGATGACTACTCCAAGCAGTGTGATAATGATGCTAATAGGTGTGTTAATATATGCATTTTACCTTCTGCTGGCCAGAGACAGGGCTGGCAAAAAACAGTGTCTCTACTGTTGGGATTTCTCTGTAAAGTTGTGTCAACCAAACCTTTCAATAGTTATCCCACTTCCCCAAAAAATGTGTCCTTGCTTAAGCCACCTACACATGGGACTACCAGTGACACATATTTAGATCCCCACCGTTCCAAAAAGTCTATTCATAAACCAAACCTTGCTTTAGTTCTCTATCTGCCATGATTCTGCTCGTCTCTTCCCTCACACTCCACTTATCTTTCAAAATTTGGCTCAAGTCTTAGTTTTACAACCAACCTAGGAAACAATAGGTTTATCTTTCATGATAAACAAACAATACCGGGCGCCTGGGTGGCTCAGTGGATTAAAAACTCTGCCTTCAGCTCAGGTCATGATCTCAGGGTCCTGGGATCGAGGCCCGCATCCAGCACTCTGCTCAGCAGAGAGCCTGCTTCCCACCCCCCACCTCCCCACCTCTCTCTGCCTGCCTCTCTGCCTACTTGTGATCTCTCTTTGTCAAATAAATTTTTTTAAAAGTCTTAAAAAATTTAAAAAAAAAATACCAACTGGACAAATACTGAATTCTTGCCATATATTGCCTCTCAATTATAATCCTAGGGCATGGTTGTTGTGGGTTTTTTTTTAAGTTTTTATTTAAATTCCAGTTAGCGTACAGTCTAATATTGTGCACTCAGGTGCACAAGATCATGATTCAACACTTCCATACAAGACCTGGTGTTCATCACAAGCGCACTCCTTAATCCCCATCACCTGTCCAACCCGTTCCCCCACCCACTTCTCCTCTGGTAACCATCGTTCTCTGTGGTTAAGAGTCTGTTTCTTGATTTGTCCCCCCTCCCTTCCCTTTGCTTATTTGTTTTGATTCTTAAATTCCACATAAGAGTGAAATCATATGGTATTTATCTTTCTCTGCCTGACTTATTTCACTTAGTATATTCTCTAGCTCCATCCATGTTGCTATAAATGGCAGGATTATATTCTTTTTTATGGTTGAGTAATGTTCCTATTTATATTATATATATATATAGAGAGAGAGAGAGAATATTGTGTGTGTATATATAGTATACATTGTGTGTATGCATATACATAATGTACATTGTGTGTGATTGTATGTTTATATCATATCTTCATTCATTCATCGGTTGAATGAACACTTAGGCTGTTTCCATTACTTGGCTGTGGAGGGAATGCTGCTATAAATATAGGTGTGCATGTATCCCTTTGAGTTATTATGTTTTTTTATTCTTTGGGTAAATACCTAGTAGTGCAGTTGCTGGATTGTAGGCTAGTTCTATTTTTAATTTTTGAGGAACCTCCATACTGTTTTCCAGAGTGGCTGTACCAGTTTGCATTCCTACCAACAGTGCAAGAGGGTTCCCCGTTCTCCACATCCTTGCCAACACCTGTTGTTTCTTGTGTGTTTTTTATTTTAGCCATTCTGACAGGTGTTCAGTGATATTTTTTTTTTAAGATTTTATTTATTTATTTGACAGAGAGAGATCACAAGTAGACAGAGAGGCAAGCAGAGAGAGGGAGGGAAGCAGGCTCCCTGCCAAGCAGAGAGCCCGATGCGGGGCTCGATCCCAGGACCCTGAGATCATGACCTGA
Organism: Enhydra lutris kenyoni; assembly: GCF_002288905.1. NCBI lineage: Eukaryota > Metazoa > Chordata > Mammalia > Carnivora > Mustelidae > Enhydra > Enhydra lutris. The sequence goes on from NW_019154089.1 coordinate 43,403,023, forward strand.
GCCGAAGGCAGCAGCTTAACCCACTGAGCCACCCAGGCGCCCCCAGTGATATTATATTATAGTTTTGATTTGCATTTCCCTGATGGTAAGTGATGTTGAGCATCTTTTTGTGTGTCTGTTGGCCATCTATAGGTCTTCTTTGGAAGAATACCTATTCATGTCTTCTGCACACTTTTCGTAGAGAACAAACCGATAGTTACCACAGGGGAGGTGGGGAGGAGTGGGTTAAATAGGTGATAGGGATTAATGAGTGCACTTGTTATGCTGAGCACCAGGTCTGGTACGGAAGTGTTGAATCACTATTTACACCTGAAACCGATATTACACTGTATGTTAACTAACCGGAATTTAAATAAAAATTAAAAAAAAAACAAAAATACCATGTTTTCCTGATTATAAAAATAGAATGTGTAGAAAAACAAAAATATAAAAATAGAAATCGGCCATATCTGACATTCTTTAGGTGCACTGCCAATATGGTAGCCATTAGCCACATGTGGCTACTGAACGCTTGAAATGTGGCTAGTCTGAGATGTGTTGTGCTATAGCTGTAAATGCAAACGACACACGAATTTCAAGAACTTAGTATGAAAAAAATATAAAATATCTCATTAATAATTTTATACTGATTATCTATTGAAATGGTAATATTTTAAACATATTTGGTTAAAGTATATTGCGAAAATTAATTTCACCAGCTTCTTTTTACTATTTTAATGGGGACATTACAAAGTTAAAAATCAATGTGTGGTTTGCATCATATTCCTACTGGACAGCACTGATCTATAGGATGTAAATCTTTTTCCTATGCATTTACATAAATTAAAAATTGTGATTGTATCATACTCACTATTTTATAACCTGCTTTTCATTTAATGGAACATGAACATTTTGTTTGTTCATTCATTCATTCATTCATTCATTCAAGAGAACGTGAGAAAGAAAGAGATCGCAGCAGGGAGGAGGGGTAGAGGGAGGAGCAGACCTCTGCTGAGCAGGGAGCCCAATGTGGGACTTGATCCTAGGACCTTGGGATCATGACCTGAGCTGAAGGCAGACACTTAACAGAGTGGTCTACACAGGTCCCCCTGAAGAACATTTTTTGCTGCTAAATATTTTTATATTACATTTTTTTTTAGCTACAAGTGTTCTATCATATTGGATGTAACATATTTATTTAACAAATTCCTTATTTTTGGACATCAAGGTCATTTTCAGTATTAACTCCATAATGAATACTATTTTATATCACTTTTTATCTGCACCTCAGTTTATTTATTAGGAAAAGTCCCTAGAAATAGAATTACTAAAGACTTTAAACATGTTTAAGGCTTTTGGTAATTACTGACCAATTGCCCTACAGAAAAGCTGTACTATTCTATACTCCCATTATCAATGTTTAAGAGTGCTCATTTTTGAAGATATTTGCAAATGACATATCTGATAAAGGATTAATATCTAAAATATATAAAGAACTTAACTCAACCACCAAAAAACGTTGTACATTTTTCTTTTTCATGGTTATTAGAAGTGTGGCTCATGTGTGGTTCTGTTGCAGGAGGTGGGGGAAATGTGTCATCTGCTTCTACCTAAAAAGTGGAACACAAAAGGAGGTCGGGAAGCGGAGCAGAGGATGAACACAAAGGGGGTTAATATCTATGAAAAGTCTCTATTTTTGGAAAGTTTCAGTGTTATGGAAGCATGATGAATGCTTTGGACAAATGTTTGGATGAATTGCTTGCCATGCTTACTGATGGCCTTCTATCATACTTAAAGGAGGGAAGTTTATAGTGGTCATAATCTGGATTAAAATGGAAGATCTCAAATAAAAAACTTTACTTTACACCTTGAAGAACTAGAGAAGAAAAGAATAAACTAAACTCAAAGTTAGCAAAAGGAAAGAAATCATGAATATCAGAGCAGAGATACATCAATAAATAATAGAGAACAAATAAAAATCAACCAAACAGGAGGTTTTTTTTTTAATAAGCAAGATCAACAAACTTGACTAGACCAACTATTGAGAAGGCTCAAATAAGGAAAATCAGGAATGAAAAAAGAAACTTCACAATGACTGTCTCAGAAATAAAAAGAATTATAAGAGATTATCATGACCATATGCCAATCAGCTGGATAACCCGGAATGGATAAATTGTTAGAAACATACCTACCAAGACTGAATTAAAAAGAAATAGAAAGTCTGAACAGACCAATAATAAATAGGAGATTAGAGTAGAATGAAAAAACTCTTAACCAAAAAAAGTCCAAGACCAGATGGCTTCACTACTGAATTCCAGCAAACATTTCAAAAGGAATTAATACCAATCCTTTAAAAACTCTTCCAGAAAAGTGGAGTAGAGGGAAAATTTCCAACTCATTTTATGAAGCCAGCATCACTTTGATACCAAATCCAGACAAACACACCACAAGGAAAGAAAACTACAGGCCAATATTTTTGATAAACATAGATGCAAAAATCCTCAGTAAAATACTAACAAACTGATTTAACAACACATAAGAAAGACTATACAAGATGACCAAGAGAAATGCATCCCTAGGATTCAACGTTGGATTCACGTAGTTAAATTAGTCAACATCATATACCACATTAACAGAATGAAAGTAAAAACACAGGATCATCTCAATATGTGTAGAGAAAACATTTGACAACTTCAACATCTCTTCATAATAATAACTACCAACAAAATAGGTATAGAAGAAACTTACCTCAACACAAAGAACTTACCCCAGTCCCTGGTTAATTCTCTCTCCCCTTTCTCCCCTTATTCTACTCTGCATTTGTGTGTTTGTTTGTAGTTTATTTGTTTGTTTGTTTGTTTCTCTCTTTCTCCCTGTGTTTCAGCCACAGTGGCCTATTTACTCTTTTCTATAAACACACAAGAGTGCTCCCATCTCAAGGTCTCCCTCTGACTGGACCATTCTTCTGCCAGCATTCTTATGGCTTCTTCCTTCTCTATATATTACTATCCAGGTGTCCGATGCTACCTCCATATGTAAAGAAGTAGTCTTTAACCCTTACTATTTAGTGTTGGTATTTATTTCCTTCCTTCATAGCACTTTTCATTATCTGGTATTTTTTTTAAGATTTTATTTACTTATTTGATAGAGATCACAAGTAGGCAGAGAGGTAGGCAGGGGGTGTGGGGGGGAGCAGGTTCCTGCTGAGCAGGAGCACAATGCGGGGCTAGATCCCAGGACCCTGGGATCATGACCTGAGCCGAAGGCAGAGGCTTAACCCACTGAGCCACCCAGGCGCCCCATTACCTGGTATTTTTAAATATTGTTTTTATTGGTCGGTTGGTTTGTCTGTCTTGCCCCACAGTCACTATTGCAAATAAGTGGAATACTTGCTTATCTTTTCTGTATCTCCAGACCCTAAAATAATGTCTGAAAAATGGTAATCTCTTCATAAATATTTATTAGTCAATATATAAATCAATATACCAATGAATCAACATTTAAAATGTTCTATACAGCCAATTAAAATAGTCTTTCTTGAACCTTGGCATTCTCATTATTTACCTTTTCTCCAAATTAGAGTTCACTAAGGAGAAGATTAGTTTCCACTAAGGAGAATCAGGCCTCTACCTAGAAGGTTACTGGGACAATAGACTCTTGGTTTAAAAAAAAACTTCAGTATTCCAGCCAAAGCTACTAAAATTTACAAACAAACCTTTTTTTGTGAGTAGACATTCCATGTTCTATGCCGTAATGTGTGTGTACAGACCAAGTGTCAGGTTAGTACATAAAAATAAAGGTGTATGAAAGTAAAACAAAGAAAAAGGAATAAAATAAACTGATAAAAAAGAAATATGGGTAACTAAAAATGAGGTAACCTTTTGGAGTGATTGTGCCGTTGGGTTTCTGCATTGGTTAGATGTCTGTTCAAATCTTTCCTACCTTCGGTTGGATTCCCCAGAAGCAAACTCTGGCTGTGGTTTCCTGTGTCAGTACTGCCTAAGGAGAACAATGAAGGATTGAGGGAAGCAAGAAGGGAAGAGGAAGAAACCAAACTAGTACAATTACAAGCAAATTCCCAATCTCTGCCCTATTCCTCCCAGAGCCCTGGAGTGTTAACTAGTTGAAGAGAGCTGTGTTTCAAACTCCTGCACTTCTCCGTCATTGGCAATGAATGACTCAGGGGATGTCAACTCCCAGGCACTTGCACTTCTTAGTGTCTGGGTAAAACACCTGTACTCTTGAGCCAGTAGGAACTAAGCAGGACCGAAGCTGAAAGATGGGTATCTACAATAAATCAAACTGGTAAGAGGGGATGTGAGCATAGCTCTCACAATAACTACTACATTGGTTTTTGACTTTGGGCAATTTACTGGTTTGTCAGAAGTCTTTTTGTTTTATATAAAATCATAAATTCTTTAGAATGAATGAAATACAAAGGACATATGTACCCTCTAACACAATTCCTTTCTCAACTGTGGTAATTATGTCCTCATACCTTTTATAATATAGAAGAAATTAATGGTAAAAAAGTGAAAGTTTACAAATTAAGTTTTAATCCTTTTTATACCATTAAATTTAAAAGAGCCATTGCACCCGTACTCACTGTTCCTTTTACTGCAGTACTGAGTTTCCAGAGAAAGATGAAAAAACATCCCACATCTTGAGACATGAGAGATGCCTCACAGATACACAAAAGCAGTGTTCTCTGAACCACCCTAGCACAATAAGCAGGTGGATTTTCAGATATCAGAGTGGCACTTTAATGTGCTAACAAGGAACATCTTGGAAACACCATGTACCTTACAATCTCAATCACTGGTTTTTCTTTCTGCAATTTCAAAGAGGAAGCAACAGATTTTTAAATTATAATTAGATTTAAACTGTCATATGTTATATTCTCTGTTTTCCAAACAGATATCCATTAGCTGGTACAGACTGCTTTTGCTAAAGATCATTTGTCTCCAAAGTTCCTTTAGTTTAACTAATTCAAGGGCTCTCTTCCTTTTGAATAAGAATAAATGCATTCTGATGCTATAGAGAGTCATGTTAAATATTTAAGACATACAGACAAAAACTCATTCAGCCAAACATACACTCTTAGTGAAGACCTCTGATTTACATTTAATTATCATTCTTCAGCAATTCCTTTTTTGGAACAAGAGTAGTTAAATAACTTACCAACCTCAAATGATTTTCTTAAACTATAAAATCAGCCTTCCACCCAGCACGGTTTTAATTATTAATGAGTTCTTGATAATTTGTGTGCAGGTAATTCTTAGAAAAGCAGAATTGCTATTTCCCAATTAAAATTTTTATGAAACAAAATATTGACTTAATGGCTTATATTTTCATGTGAGACATATGACAGAGGAAGACCTTAGAAGAAACTTTTCCCCTGGATCCCAGATATGGACCAATGATTAAAATTGAGAGAGCAAGAAAGAGAATGCCTGGGTGGCTTCTGACATGGGACAGGACATCTAATCTCTGGGCACAGTTTCAGTGATTGTTTCCATCCCAACTGGAGTTGAGGATGGAAGGTAAAGTTTATATCCAACTTCTCCATGCATATAAATGAAACAAATTGGCAAGTTACTGTAGGCACATGATTAATGTTTCTGGGAACACTGAGTAACTGTCTTGAAGGTATGTCAGTAGCAGAGACTCTGGTCATCACTACTACTACTACTACTTCTTCTTCTTCTTCTTCTTTACCAAAATAGCAATGACAGGGAGAAAAACAGTAGTTTTTAAGACTGAGAACTACCTTAAAGGAATGTAATTATTTATTTCCATAAATACAAATCTCCCTGGATTGGTCAGCTATTACTGCAATACTGCTGCATGACAAAATACCACAAAATTTCCAGTGGCATGCAGAACTATTCATGATTCTCATTAATTCATTGAGTTAAGCTATCTAAGCTAGGCTCAGCTGGGCAACTCTGGCTCAGGCTGCAGTGAGTGGGGCAGCTGTGATTCTCCCTGTATATTTATGGTCCAGCAGGAGCAGCTTTGCTCCTTGTGTCTCTCAACCTCCTTGGATCAGCAGGCTGACATGGCATGTGTTCTCTTTGCAATGTCAGAAACTCAAGAGAATAAGCAAAAGCATGGAAGGTCATTGGAAACTTAAACCTAAACCTGGCATGCTGTCAATGCTGTCCATGTTCCATCAGCTAATGCCAGTCATATACCTAAATTCAAAGTCAAGGGAAATGCCTACAAAAATAGGAATAACAATGGGTTTGCAGGAAAGAGTGAAGAAATAGGGTCAATTATTGAATCTACTACATTTCCTATTTTTCAAATTTGAAAGCTCTTGCTATAGGAATACTGTGCATCAAGAGATGCCTTCTTAATTTAAAAAAAAAGAAGTTAATGAAACCTAAGTGTTTTATATGAAGATTTTAATAGCAAACTTTTACTAATGTGCCTATTTTCAATGAATTATTTCTTACAAAATATATATGCATATATGTACAAACATATATACACATACACATAGTGCTTTTCAATTAGAATTTCCTTAGACATTACCTTACTAAAACTCTTGGTATTATGTTTGTTTTAGATGAACTACAGAATGTTGAGATAAATTATTTTTAGTTGTAGTAACATTTTATGTACAATAGTAGCTTGCACTAAATGATGTGTCAGCCACTGTCTTACTTATTAAGAAGTGATAGAACTCAAAAAGACTTATTTAACATTATCTTTTTAATCAGTCAGAAAAATTTCAATCACAGAGATGACTCAGCTTATGCTTGTAACAGGATGGGGAAACTTTGGAGAATTCCTTCCTTAGCATCAGTGAAAATGACGCATTGTTACTTAAGTTATCTCATATACTCTGCCTTCTTCAAAGCACACTAAAAATGTATTTGGCATAGACCAATGGAATAGAACAGAGAGCTCAGAAATAAACCCACATTTATATGACCAGTTAATCTATGAAAACGGATGCAAGAATATAAAATGGGAAAAAGTCTTTTCAAGAAATGGTGTTGGGGAAACTGGAGAGCTACATGCAAAAGGGTGAAACTGGACACTTTCTTACACCATACACAAAAATAAATTCAAAATGGATTAAAGACCTAAATGTGAGACCTAAAACCATAAATCCCCTAGAAGAGATAGGCAGTAATTTCTCTGGTATCAGGCTTAGAAACACTTCTCTAAATATGTCTCCCCAGGCAAAGAAAACAAAAGCCAACTAAATTATTGGGATCATACCAAAATAAAATGTTTTTGCATAATGAAAGAACCCATCAACAAAACAAAAAGGCAATCTACTGAATGGGAGAAGATATTTGCAAATGATATATCTGATATGGGTTAATATCCAAAACATATAAAGAATTTATACAACTCAACATCAAAAAAAAAATTATCATTAAAAAATGAACAGAGGTGATCGCTTTGGCAGCACATATATGAAAAAAAGTGAACAGAGGATCTGAATAGACATTTTGCCCAAGAAGACATACAGATAACCAACAGAGACATGAAAAGATGCTCAACATCACTCATCATCAGGGAAATGGAAATTAAAACAACAATGAGATATCAACTTACACCTGTCTAAATGGCTAGAATAAAAAAGACAAGAAACAAAATTCTTGGCAACGATGCGGAGGAACACTCATGCACTGTTGGTGGAAATGTAAATTGATACAGCCATTGTGGAAAACAGTATGGAGGTTCCTCAGAAAATTAAAAGTAGAAATACCATGTAGTCCAGTAATTTGATTACTGGATATTTACCCAGATAAAATGAAAACACTAATTCAAAAAGATATGTGCACCCCTATGTTTATTGTAGCATTGATTACAACAGCCAAGACATGGAAGCAGCCCAAGTGTCCATCAATAGATGAATGGATAAAGAAGGAGTGGTATGGATAAGTGTATGGAATGTTACTCTGCCATAAAAACAAAGAGATCTTGGATGCCCGGGTGGATCAGTCAGTTAAGCACCTACCTTTGGCTCAGGTCATGATCCCAGGGTCCTGGGATGGCCCCACATTGGGCTCTCTGCTCAGCAGGGAGTCTGCTTCTACCTCTCCCTCTGCCCTTCCCCACTGCCCCTGCTTGTGTTCTTTCTCTCACTCTCTCTATCTCAAATGAATAAATAAAAAATCTTTAAAAAAAAAAAAAAGAGATCTTGCCATTTGCAACAATATGGATGGACCTAGAGGGTATAATGCTAGGTGAAGTAAGTCAGTCAGAAAAAGATAAATCACACATGATTTCACTTACATGTGGAATTTAAGAAATAAAACAAATGAACAAATGAAGAAACAAGACAAACAAACAACAAAACTTTTTAAATACAGAGAACAGACTGGTGGTTGCCAGAGGTGGGTGGGAGGATGTGTGAAACAGGTGATGGGGATGAAGAGTACACTTATCTTGATGAGCACTGAGTAATGTATAGAATTGTTGAATCATTATATTGTACATCTGAAATTAATATAATACTATGTTAATTATAATTCAATTTTTAAAAATAAAAATAAATAAATTTTTAAATGTGTATTGGATGATTTAAGAAGAAATTTAAATTCTTCTTATTTTCCCCCTCAGACTGCCCTCTTTTGTTGTCTCTGACTGATTTGATGCCAGATTTCCAGGATAAACAAAATTAACTGATATATCTAACAGATGCTCAAATTCAAAGATCTCCCTAGACACAAAGAACCTAATAAGTGTCTCAGGGGAGTGTTTTATGTATGGCTTAAGAAGAAATTATTGATTTTATAAAAGTGAAAGTGAAGAATTAGTTCAGGTATTGAGGTCAAGAACAAGTCCAGGCCTGACCCAGACCTATTACATCTTATATTGAATCTCCAGAGAGAATTGTGAAAGTATCATCAAAAACCCACAAATAAATACTACTAAGCCCTGACTTAGGACGCATGATCACCTGCACATAGAACAACATATACATAAAAATAACAACTTCTTTAAGTCTCAAAATGTATTTCTTTTTAAAAAAAAAAGTAAAATAATTTCCACAGCTATTTGTGAAGCTGAAAAAATAAGAATAATTTAATGAGAAACCCCAATTTTCTCTCTTCATTAGAGTGAATGGAGAGTTAATGCCCAACATCATGTGGTACTTCTAGAAGAGAAATTTCTCCCTGTCTCTTTTTCATGTTGAAAATGGGTATTTACTATGTATGTTCTTTGGACTGTATGGCTTGAGAAATGCCACCAATAAAATTAATGAAGTTTGTGGCTGCAGATAACTAGCAAGTGTTTTGTTAATTGGTCTATACCCACCAGATGTTGTTAAATCATACAGGAGATTATAAATACTCACTCCATTTTCTCCTTCTTTTTATATCATATAAGTAATATCTTTACCTATTCAGTAAAAATTTGAAAAAGAACATGAGGCAAGAAAGAAGAAAGACATTGTTTTGATAAGGAAAAAAATTAAATACTCACTCATAACTTTAAAAGAAGAAGCTCTTCAAATAAGAATTGAAGAAAAGTCATGAACCTAATGGAGGTTATATATCAAAAATCCATAACAAACATCACTCATAGTGTGAAAAGTTAGAAACATTCCCTTTCATGCTCACTCACTGATTTTTTTCAACATTACACTGGAAGCTCTAAATCTTTCAATAAGAAAAAGAAATGAAAATATAATAACAGCATTATAATAATAAAATATAATTGCTCACAGATTATATGATTGTGTAAAGACTACCACAGACAAAGAGCTTCTGAGTTGACCAAATCTAAGAAGCACAATTCAATTTGAAATCTGTAGTATTTTGATAGGGCTGTCACATAAAGTATTATACTCTGGATGGCTTAAAAAATAGAAATTTATTTTCTCACATTCTAAAGGTTAGAAGTCCAAGATCAAGGTATCAGCAGTTGGTCTCCTTTAAGACCTCTTTTCTTGGCTTGTCCATGGCTGTCTTCTCCCTGTGTCTTCACATTGTCTTCCCCCTGTGTGTGTGTCTGTCCTAATCACCTGTTATGAGGAGACCAGTCATCTTAGCTTAGGACTCACCCTAATGATCTCATTTTAACCTTTCTTTTTAAATACCTTATGTCCAGGGGCACCTTGGTGGCTTAATCAGTTAAGCATCTGCCTTCAGCTCAGGCCATGGTCCCCAGGCCCTGGGATTAAGTCCCACATCTGACAGGCTCCCCTGCTCAGCAGGGAGTCTGCTTCTCCCCCTACCTCTGCCCTTCCTCCTGGTCATGCTCTATTTCTCTCTCTCAAATAAATAAATAAAATATTTTAAATACATACATACATACATACATACCTTATGTGCAAATGCAGCCATACTTGAGGTAGTGAGGTTAGGATTTCAATATATGAATTTTGGGGCAACACAATTCAGCTTATAACAAAACTCCCAAAAGCATATAGACAAATATTAGTATTAATGAAAGGTTAGCAAAACTGCTAGATATTTTTAAGAATGTCAATAATGACAAAAATATAAAGTGCCTAGGAGCCAATCTAACAAAAGATTTACATTATGTAGAAAACTGGGAAGAAGAGATTAACTTGTCCAAAACTGAGGCTATGCAATTTCTCTTATAAAACTGTATGGAAGGGGTGCCTGGGTGGCTCAGTGGGTTGGGCCTCTGCCTTCAGCTCAGGTTATGATCTCAGGGTCCTGGGATCAAGCCCTGCGTTGGGCTCTCTGCTCAGTGCGGAGCCTGCTTCCCCCTCTCTCTCTGCCTGACTCTCTGCCTACTTGCTATCTCTCTCTCTGTCAAATAAATAACTAAAAAATCTTAAAACAAGCAAACAAACAAACAACTGTATGGAAAACCAGCTACACCAAATTCCTCAAGCAATCACTTTGGTAGAGCGCAAAGTGCTCAGGTGACTGGTTCCCACACTATACAGGGGAAATTTACAAATATGGACCCCAGTTCCCAGGTCTCATTAGGGGAGAGACTTGTGCTCCACCCCCATGAATGCTGATATGGCAGGACAGGGTGGATGTCATGTTTTAAGCACGCCATATTCTTGTTGGAGACCAATCCATGCAACTTAAATTTGAGAACTCACTCAAAGTCCATAGACCCACCTTTAGAATTTGAGATCTGACACACTTAGATGTTGTGTTCTGCTGCAGAGCAGAGAGCAATAGAAGATCTGAAGTCCTGCTAATTCTCTAATCTTGAGTCTGTCCCAGTAAAAGTGGCAATGAAAACCTAGTATGTATTTAAAGGTCACTCATTTTTGTTCATGAAATTTTGTACATGAAAAATGAAGAAAAAAACTATCAAAGAAGTCATAAATACTAGGAATATAGGTCCCTATTCATTAATAGACTTAATATTGTAGGAATATGCATTAAAATCTACAAGTTCAATGATTTAGTAAAGATCTTATCTCAAATTTTCAGAGTACTTGATAAGTTGATTCACATGGAAGGACAAAGGGTTAAAAATGGTCAATACAATTTGAAGAATAAGGTAGGGCAAATGCAATATATTTTACAAGACATTAAAAAATCTATTACAGGGGCACCTGGGTGGCTCAGTCGATTAAGCCTCTGCCTTCAGCTCGGGTCATGATTTCAGGGTCCTGGGATCGAGCCCCACATCGGGCTCCCTGCTCGGCAAGGAGCCTGCTTCTCCCTCTCCCACTCCCCCTACTAGTGTTCTCTCTCTCTCTCTCTCTGTGTGTGTCTCTCTCTGTCATATAATAAATAAAATCTTTAAAAAAAATCTATTACAAAATATATATTTGTACAAGTGGGTAGGGATGCAAAGTGATTAAAATTAAAAACATGTTTTTATCAAACACATCATAATGAAAATAAAAATCGAGTCACTGAATGGGAACCTTCTTCTGTCTTTGCCACCTACAGTTTGCTTTCAACACAGCCAGAAGGATTCTGTAAAAATAAATAAGGCCAGGTCTCTGCTCAAACCCTCTAGTGACTTCCTACTTTACTCCAAGTGAGGTTTACTCGAGGGAGGCTTACCCAAGTGAGACATATCATAGTTTTTTCATCCATTCATCTATTGAAGGGCTTCTTGGTTGCTTCCAGTTTGGGCAACTATGAGTACAATTTCTATCAACATTCCTGTGCAGGTTTTATGTGTACATACGTTTGCAACTCATTTTGGTAAATGCCAAGGAACGTAATTGGCAGAGCATGTAGTAAAAGTATATTTAGTTCTGTAAGAAGCTGCCAAACTGTCTCCCAAAGTGGCTTTGTCATTGGACATTCCCATCAGCAATGAATGAGAGTCCCTGTTGCTCCACATTCTTACGAATATTTGGTGTTCTCAGTGTTTGGGATGTTATTCATCTTAACAGGTGTGTAGTAGCATCACATTGTTTCAATTGATATTTCCTCAAAGGCATATGAAGTTGAGCATCTTTAAAAGTGCTTATTTGTTGTCTATAGATGTCCTTTGGTGAAGTGTCTGTCCAGATTTTTCACCCATTTGGAAATTGGGTTGCTTGGGTTTATTGTTGTTGTTTCTGTTGTTGTTATTTATTAAGAGTTCTTTGTATATTTTAGATACCAATCCTTTATCAGATAAGTATTTTGAAAATGTTTTATCCCACTCTGTGTCTTTTCATTCTCTTAAACATTAATGTGTTTTTTAACCTTCTTTTCTCCTAAAATAAAATATGTCACATGAAGCTCGAAATATGTCTGCTTTGTTTATGCCTATATCCCAAGTTCCTAGAAACTTGCATTTTCCTGGGGCATAATTGGAAATTCATACATAGTGGTTGAATAACTGAAATAAAGAGAGAAGAAATTTGTATGCTTTCGAAAAACAAAGAATTAATCGTCAAAATATATTTTAAAATATACAAATCAGAAAGAAAAATATAATTAGTTCAATAGAAAAATGGGAAAAAAACATAGCAACAGTTAATTTACAGAAGTCTCAAATTGCAAATACATTTAAAATGTGGTTGACATTATTGGAAAATGAAGAAAATGCTGATTTGAATCACAGTGTGACATGATTTCATGTCATATAGCTCTATCTACAAATTTAACTTTGTCTTTTTCTATTAGGTTTGGTCATTGTGTTCACATTGTTGGAGTAATTGAACTCTACAACTCATGACATACTAACACTACTAACACAATTAGTATATTGATACATATGTAACTTGTCTCTTTGTTTGTGTAGGTAACAACAGTAAGTCCAAATCCATATTCAAGATGTAGATCATTATTAAAATGTTCTGCTACTTATTTTTTCTTTCCCCTCCCATTCAACCATCTATATCTGGTCTTTCACAGAGAGAATTGCTTTTCGGGTCTTTGGATTTATTATTCCTCTGCTTTCAAAAAAGGATGCTTGTATGATACTATATGCATCTAAAGATTACTTTTACCATTCAACTATTACTAAGATTTATCCACATAGTATTCATTGCTCTAATCTGACAAAATTTTTAAAATCTGACCATACTAAGTGTGGATCAGGATGTGAAGCAAGAATAAACCTACTAAATGACTTAAGGGAATGTAAATTGGTGCAAGTACTTTGAAGAACAATTTGATATAACCAGTACAGCCCTGCGTTTAATATAATTTGTGACCCAACCATTCAACAACTACGTACAGGATCTAGAGAAACTCTACATAAAAACAAATTCATGGGGCACCTGGTGGCTCAGTGGGTTAAGGCCTCTGCCTTCGGCTCAGGTCATGATCTCAGGGTCCTGGGCTCAAGCCCCGCATCGGGCTCTCTGCTCCGCAAGCAAGGAGCCTGCTTCTCCCTCTCTCTCTGCCTGCCTCTCTGCCTACTGATCTCTTTCTATCAAATAAATAAATAAAATCTTAAAAAAAAAAAAAAAAACAAATTCATGTGGCGCCTGGGTGGCTCAGTGGGTTAAAGCCTCTGCCTTTGGCTCAGGTCATGATCTCAGGGTCCTAGGCTCGAGCCCCACATGGGGAGCCTGCTTCCCTTCCTCTCTCTCTGCCTGCCTCTCTGCCTCCTTGTGATCTCTGTCCAATAAATAAATAAAATCTTAAAAAAAAAATTCACAAGAGCATTCAAAGAAACGACTTTATTAAATACTAAAAACTGAAAACAGCCCAAATTTCTCTCTATAGCAGAGAGAAAAATTAATTAACTAAAGCTTTAAAAAGTATGAATGAACCTAAAATTATGATGTAGAGTGAAAAAATCATGGTGCTGAAAAATGTGTATGAAATATAAATAATCTATAAATATATAAACCTTAAAAAGATATAAATCCATACCATATGTTTATGATATATACATAGAATTTACATAGAAAAAATATATACATATATGCATAGATATATACATAGAAAGATACATAGAATGATAACTAATTTAGTGTATTTACCACTTGGGGCTTATTGGGAAAGGTGATCTTGGGATGTTTCCAGAGTGCGTCAGCTGTCAGCAAAGTTGTGTTTTTTATTATTTAAACTGAGTATTAGGTTTCTAAGTTAACTACTTAATAATGCTTCATAATTAAGCAATATTAGGAAACATTCTAATTGATTTTTTATTCATTCAATAAATCTGACAAGTTTTTTGAATCCATGTCTTTAACCTTTGTCCCTTCCCTGAAATAATCAACCACAACAAAATTAGATCCTTAATTTTAATCAAAAATGTTTTATAATCAAATTGGTGCTAGAAGTATGGGTTCAGTGGAAAAACTGCTGTTGGCTGTGACGAAACAACAAATTACCAACTGGAGAGAAATACTAGGGGCTATATGAGGAGATAAAGAGCTACTACCACCTTATCTCAGGTTTTCACCACGACTTTTATGGAGGCTGGGAGAACATTGGCTAGCCAGAGACATCAGCCCTGCTCTTGAAATGGCATGTGTTTAGTAGAGAAAATAGAGACAAATTAAGTAATCACACAGTCAAAAAGAAAATTAAACTCATGATAAATGCTTCTAATGAGAGGCCTATAGACCTATAAAAGATGAATCCAAAAGAATTGATCAGAGATGTTGGGAATGGTCTCTTGGAGGGGAAAGTGATACATCAACTATCTGTAGAACAAAGGGATGAGGAGACCTTCTCTAGCAGAGGAAAAACAAGGTTAAAGACCTTGTATCCAGGGGCACCTGGATGGCTCAGTGGGTTAAAGCCTCTGCCTTCAGCTCAGGTCATGATTCTAGGGTCCTGGGATCAAGCCCTGCATGAGGCTTGCTCAGCAGGGAGCCTGCTTCCTCCTCTCTCTCTGCCTGCCTCTCTGCCTACTTGTGATCTTTGTCTGTCAAATAAATAAATAAAATATTTTTTTAAAAAAAGACCTCGTGTCCAAAGTACAGAGAGCAAGTTCTGTAATAAAGTTGGAGACTATGAGGAAAATAGAAGAAGAAAAGATAGAAATTTAGGTTGCTGCTTTTTTTAATCTTAACCTTACCTCCCATTGTCAACTCTCAGTCATTATTTTTTAAAGACCAATCTTTATTAATTTATTCATCTTTAGCCTTAGGGTAACTATTCGACAAAAAGAAGTTGAAGAAAGCTTGGTTGTGTAAGACTACAGCACACACATACCAATAACACTCAGTTATTGTGAGCCATCATTAATGTGGGAAAATATTTTCCAAATATAAAATCTGTCTCTGTAATGGTGTCCTCTGTAACCCAATTGTAGCTGAATAAATGTTGATTTTTAGATCTCATTTAAAAATTTTTTTTTGGTGGGTGGAGACCAAAAGGAGCTAGAAAATTGTTCCTTGCTAACATGAATAGATACAAAAGATAGTACAGTACTTTGTGTCTTTTCTTTATTAAAAGCATGTTATTAACTATCATTTAACTTTGAATTGTCAGACCATAGAACAATTGATATTTTCAATACTCCAGGAAAAAATGTCACTTTAAATTTTTTTTACTCTAAGGGTCTTGATAGCTTTCTACATGAACTAAATTATACTAATTTTCACTGTTCAGTATGTGATGGCATAACAATGTAACATTAAATATCTTTCAGGGACAAGGAAATGGCTATATGAGAACCTAAGAATAAGTAATTTATCATGTGTTTTGTTTTTTTTTTTTTTTTTAAGATTTCATTTATTTATTTGACAGACAGAGATCACAAGTAGGCAGAGAGGCAGGCAGAGAGAGAGAGGAAGGGAAGCAGGCTCCCTACTGAGCAGAGAGCCCGACGCGGGGCTCGATCCCAGGACCCTGGGATCATGACCTGAGCCGAAGGCAGCGGCCTTAACCCGCTGAGCCACCCAGGCGCCCCTTATCATGTGTTTTTTAAAGGAAAGAAATGATAAGCTTGGTTCTACTCTTTAAAATCTTTGCCAGTCTCATTTTTTCCACATCACTGTTCAAACACAAGATTTCTCTAATTTTATGAAAACCATCTGAGACATTACATTTGCTACATAATGGGAAGAATTAAGATAAATATCATAAATAATGTTCATTGAAATTGAGTACATTCTGTTTTTGTCTCTGCCCTGTCCCTCTGTACTTGCCAGATGTAGTGGAAAGAGTTCCAGACCTCAGTTAAAATATGGGGCTTGTACTCCCAATTTTAACACATAAGAGCTGTGTTATCCTGGGTCTGAGATTCACGGCCACATTGGAATAATAACAATAACAATAACAATAATAATACACTTTACAAAGTTTTATCCAAGAAATAAATGAAATGACATGCATATACACACAATTTACATCTTCTGGGAATGTAAGGGTCATGTCTTAAGGCTCATTGAATACCTAACAATACGTGTGGCACTCTCTTGCATCTAAAACATCTCAATTTACAGATAAAAACTTAGATCCAATAAATTATTGGAATTAGCATTCCCAAAGAAGTCTTCACTTTTTAAGTAATTTGAAGTTATCTCTTCCATTTTCTCTCAAAATTATCAAGAAATTTCACAGAAAAGTCTCAAGTGATAGAGATTAACTTAACAGTATATATTTCCCAACTTCTTTTCTGATAAAGCTAAAAACATTCCATACCTCACTTAAAAGTACATGTCTTTGGAAAGAAAATAGCTGGGAGAAATATGTTGGATCATGATTAATCATGGAGAAGATTGAATTGAATTCATGCCAACAGATGAAGCAGGCTTGGAGAAAAGTGTATTTTCTCTGTTCTTTAGATCCTTAAAAAAAAAAAAAAAAAAAAGATATAAACTCTAAGATGTCCTTGGCTGCCTTGATTTTAGAGGAGAATGATTCACAGATATGAGTGAATGGAATCAATCCTTTAAATTGGAGAATAAAGAAAAACTGTCATTTATTTCTAAAGCAGAAGCTGCTAACGTACATGTAAGATTTTAAGAGACTTGATGTTTTATACTGCTTTAGAAGTTTTTCATATATATCCAAGTCATTTGCATTTACAGAGATGTTGAACTTTTTAAATAGCAGTCATTTGTATTTCAGACAGGTATGGTATCAGACAGAATGAGACATCTGATAGAGCATATAGGAAAGCATATTAACTTGAGGATCTGAGAGAAATTCAAAAAAGAGAAGGATAATAAAACAGTAAAAATAAACCATATGTTGCTAATGATTTAGAATGTGAGAAACACTTTTTTAAAGCTGAGATCTACTACATATGGATTTAATTTGTTTTCCGAAATCCAAAGTTCACTGTGATTATCAAAATGGATAAGTTACTTTATATCTGGCAATAAGGCGTATTTTTCTCAGTGACACTATAAAGGTGCCTTCCATCCATCTGTCCTTTTATGCAGTGGAGAAAGAATAAGACCTAGGACAGAGATGGCCCCAGTCAACTCTAGTGTGCCCTGTGGCTTTGTTAAAAATCTCTGAAGACTGGGGCACCTGGGTGGCTCAGTGGGTTAAAGCCTCTTCCTTCAGTTCGGGTCATGATCTCAGGGTCCTGGGATAAAGCCCTGCATTGTGCTCTCTGCTCAGCAGGGAGCCTGCTCCCCCCTCTCTCTGCCTGCCTCTCTGCCTACTTGTGATCTCTGTCAAGTAAATTTTAAAAATTAAAAAAAAAAATAAAGAAAATAGAAGAAACATTTAAAAAAAATCTCTGAATACTGGAAATTCAATATGCTTTTTTAAACAAATTTTCCATAAAATGATAGGCTATCACAAACATTGCAAGCTGAAATCAACCGACTGTAGCCTCTGAAACTTTAGAAGTTTCTCATGGAAGTGACCTTAGAGATTTCTAAACAGCTTTTCTTTAGTTGTAGACCCCTGGTCTCCCACATGAAAATCACGGAGATATCTGTTAAAATGCAGATTCTTGGGCCACATCCCAATCTACTTAATCACACACTTTAAGTGAGAAAGTGAAATCCGTACTTTCAACAAATTCCCTGGGTAATTGTCAGACTCCCTAAAGTCTGAGAGTCAGTAATGTAGGAAAATACTGTCCAACATGTCATAGTCACATGTGGATATTAGGTCCTTGAACTATGTCTACTGAAATGTGTGAGACATCAAATACATTCAAAGATTTTGAAGACTCATAAAAAATAATATCTTAAAAATTTTACATAATGATTACACGCTGTAAACTATAATGTTATGGATTCATTGAATTAAATCAAATATTATTAAAACGAAAGTCATAATTTCTATATTTTAACATGGCCACTAGAAGACTGTCAATGACACATATAGCTTGCATCATATTTCTTTTGCACGACACTGCTCTCTAGACTGAAGATATTGATAATAACTTCACATATTTATTCAATTTTACACTGAGACATTCACGTTTTCTTAATAATTTATTAGAAAATTTAAATGATATTCACTTTTAATTTTTATTTGTGACACCCAAGTACTAATTTTTATCTTTATTGCATAAATATAAGCTATTTGTCATAAATGCATACTTTAAAATTAAGAGAAAAATCACTTCTGTAAATAAATTAGTAATTTGAATGCATAAACTTGAAAAATTGCCACAGACTCTTAAATTAGGTCACTTTAGGGGCACCTGGGTGGCTTAGTCAGTTGAGTGTCTGCCTTCGGTTCAGGTTATGATCCCAGGGTCCTGGGATCAAGCTCTGCATCAGGCTCCCTGCTCAGCAGGGAGACTGCTTCTCCCTCTCCCTCTGCCTGCTGCTCTGCCTGCTTGTGCTCTCTCTCTCTCTCTGTCTGTCAAATAAATAAATAAAACATTTTTAAAAAATTAAGTCACTTTACTAGCTATATCAGTTGACTGCTATTTATAGATAAGGTTACCACTGCTTCTTCCATATTAAAATGTGTGTGTGTGTGTGTGTGTGTGTGTGTGTGTGTGAGCACACACCTAGGCACATGCACTTAACACAAAAAACTAGCTAGTTTATCAAACTAATTACCTATTCTAGTCAAGCACACAACAAGACTACATACCCCAGCCACCCTCACAATTACATGAAAGCCATATAATTAAATTCTGAACAACGGAATCTGGATGGAAGTGACAGACTTCACTTTCCCTTTTTTATCATTTTTTTAGAGAGGGGATGGGAGGGAGGAGGAGTGGGGCAGAGAGAATCTTAAGCAGGTTCTGTGCCCAGCATGAGGCTGGACATGGGGCTCAAGGCAGGGCTCGATCTCACAATGCTGAAATCATGACTTGGCCAAAATCAAGAGCCAGATGCTTACTGACTGGGCCACCCAGGCACCCTGGACTGGACTTTCAACTATGGTCCATAATACCCTCCCATTCACATTCCTCCCTTCTTTTTCTCCATCAGAAAGTGAACTGAAGAAAACTCCAAGAACCCAGAAGAAAATGCTACCACAGAAATATAAGGAGCCCAATAGTCTTAAGCAGAGGACAATACCCCAGAAAAGCCTTCCAAAGGGTAACACTCCTTGGATTGTTTTCTGAGTGATTAATTAGTAATACTAATAGTGTGGTATGTCACTTAAATTTTAGAATTTTTTGATGTAACAGGTAGTCTATCATAACAAGTAGATATATTTTTAGAATGTTTTTCTTTCCTTTCTAGATCCAAACAGGTAATGTTTCATATATATTGTGTTCTTGAAATAAAACTGCTTTTTCTAAGAAACATACAATTTTAGAAATATAAACATTATAATACACCTTTACTTATCTTAGACTTCTATAACTCATCTTCATCTTTTTATTAGAAAATTTGTCTCAATTATTTCATGTTAAAGTAATTTACATGTTCTTATTTTCATTTGTATATACCAGTATTTGGAAAACTCCTTTCTGTATAGAGTCATATAGTATAGATTTATACTTTGTGAGTCTCTATCACAACTAATCAACTCTGCTTTTGCAGCAGAAAAGTAGCCTAAATGATACATAAACACATGGGTATTATTGTGTTCCAATAAAACTTTATTACAAAAACAGGCAGCCAACCCACAAATTATAGCTTGAAAACCCCTATTGTTGACTTTTCATTGCTAAGAAGAAATTTGGAGATACTAAATAATATTAGGGTAACATAGTACCTTCATTCAGCATGTTAGAAAATATCATTTTTTATGTTACTGTACACATAATTAGATATACTTTAATCTTTCTTGTTTAATGTACAGATTTTGGATAGATTTTTCAGGTCTTCATCGAAATTTTTTTTTTTCTGTTTACATGCATTGTTTGGCCCCTATGAATATCAGTTTGGGCTTGTCTTATTCTCTTGCTTGTATTCATGCCCTCTATTTCTTTACATACTAAAAAAAAAAAATTTGAGTAGAACTCACAGGGCGCTATATCAAAGAGATGGAAAAGAGAAAATGAGATTCATAAAATAATTAATAACCTAAGACACAAAACAGTCACACATTTAAACTGTATTGAGCAAAGAAATCTCTTTGCCGCTTCCGATAACACTGATGTTCTTTTCATTGTATTATTGTTTGTTAAATTTTTGGAACATCTTTCTAAATTGTTATTCTATAAGCTCTGTTTTTATGAAAGCTTGATGTAGGCCCCACATCAGTGATTTTACATAATTTCTCTCCGTTGGCAATGCAATTGAAATAAACTTTCCAAGGAAATAAGTAACCTCTAGGAGAAACAAACACGTTGTGGTAATGCATTTCCACCCCTTGGCTTTGGCTATAAATTAATCAGACAACACACAGAAGAGATGAGGCATAAGAAAATTAGTTTCAATTGAATGACTTCCTTTAAAGCACTGAAATCTAATTTGGATGGACTTTTGCTTGATTGTGTCAGTTTGATCAAGGCAGAAATGTAACAAGTATTCACATTAGTTCTATCATTTACGTAACCTCTACCGTTCACATCTTATGAAATGTTTAATTTTTAATCACTTTATGTCATGTATCATAAACAAATTTAGTAAGGATAAAGCATCTCATACATATTTTAAATTAAACTCAATTTCAAGACCAAGAATCTTGTGATACAGCATCAGGTGTTCTTTCTTCTTGTGTAATAATACTTGATCATGAGTTTTCTTTCAGTAAAGAAAATGTAAAATGAAGAAATAAGAGTGCTCATGCTGTGGGCTATTGATTGCAATCAACATGGTAATGGCCTCAACCACAGTGGCAGGTTTGACTCTTTATAGCTTCATATGCAGGATGTTCTGGGTTTACTATCAGTAGTTTCCACTTCTGTTCATATACACCTAAGAGGAGAAAATAAGGAAGACTTGGGAAAATGTTCCACAAGCAAAAGTGATGAGAGGGGCCCTTCATATCCTGATTCTTGGGGAAAAACAGCTCTTGTTTTGTAAAGTCAGAAAGAGTTTCCTTAAGAAGTCAAGAATATTTTTCATGAAACCTTATAACTATATATAATCCATAAGAAAGTCAGCAATTTCGAGATAGAAATCCATCAGCCATTTAAATATACTTATATCAGTCCTGACAATCCCAATTTCCTCTGACCTTCATACTCTTTAGCAAGTTGATGAGAACCTTTAAAGGTGCTACCCTCAGCTAAAATTGACTCTATTTTTACATTATAAAATTGAATAGCCAACAATTCTGAACTTACTGAAGAACTAGAACAAGTTCAGCATTTGGTGAATGCTGAGAGAGAATATTGCTTATTACTGAGAAAGCTTCTCATATTTATTCTTCCTTGGAAATAATTCTGGCTCTATGCAATCAGTTGTCCTAAGCTAAATAGTCAAGATATTTTAATATTCACTAGAAATTATTTTGGCAGCAACGGCCAACTGATTTAAAGGCGTATTTATGACCTTGGAAGAGGATGGCAGGTGTAGTTGAAATAATGTTTCCCTTATAACAAATGCTGTTTGCTTTATTCATTTTACCATGTCACAGTGATTTTTGATAATATACTATATCCACATATCTGTTGAGCACATACCGTGATATCTCTAAGGACGACAACATTGGGGAAAAAACTGATCCTTGTCATCTATAAGAGAACACAATGAGACACCTCCTCTACATAGTTATACAGACCACAAAAAGTACAAGAACCAGAATTTAATTCTGCGGACTATAACAAAGTTTCAGAACACCACAGTACAAGGATTTTATCATTCTTTATCTAGAAAGACTCATGGATTTTTCTTGCGGCAGGAAGATTCCAAAAAGATCAATTCATACATCATGGCCTTTCAAGGCTGCTGTGTTTCAGAAGCGCCAGTCTAAAGAGATTGATAGGGCTGTTCTGTTCTTGATTTCCTATTGCTCGGTTTTTCTGCCATCAATCTCACACAACCAGGATGGCTAGAGGCAAGGTTAGTGACAGTGTGACAGAAATCAGACTCCTTCTAAGACCAAACAGATGAAGTATGTCCCTTCTTCGGAAGAATTCCCTCCCCTCTTCAGAATCTTTAAATAAAATAGCACATAAATTCTTCTGCGTGTCTTTCTTGCTCCCTCTCCCCCTCCCTCCCTTCCTCTATCTCTCTTTCTTTCTCTCTCATTTCCAACCTCAAGACCTTATATTCTGATTGTCTATTTCTATGCTCTACTGAAGAGTACTATTTTTCTATTAGTTTGCTCTATTATGTTTTAACTTCTTAATTTTTCCTAATTTTAATTTTTCTGAATTTGAAACAGAACTCTATATGAGAGAAATGGGGTCTTCCACTTACAAAACACACACACACACACGCACACACACAGCGCAGGGGTAGATTGAGGCCAACTAAGGAGGCTTTTAAGTGTTAAAATATTCATGTCGGAGTGTTAGTGTCTGCTTCTTACAGTTGTTGTGTGTGTGTTTTTTTTTAAATACAGTACTAAGAAATTCAAAACACTCCCTTGCCTAAGAGAGAGCATGTTTAAATTCTTAATGTCTAGGCAGTTTCTGCATACGCCAACTTTTAAAATTTGCTTAATCATCCGCTTAATTTTTCTATGCTCTATTTCCATCCCTTCGCTGTGTTGTATTATTTCACTATCAGAAAAACTACACTTCTTCTCAATTCATTTATTCTACATAAAAGTTGTATGGACCTAAATATGAGTCAGGCACTGTATAGCTTGAAGGCTATAAAAGTGAGTAAAATAACCCGTAGATTTTATAGTCTAGTCAGTAAGTCATACATGATCAAAGAATCTCAGCGGTACTGTGCTCGCTCACTCTGAAATTGCTAATGGTCCCCCGATGAGGTAAACCAGGAATGTGACCTAGTTCAGGAAGTCAAGGAAATGCTTGCTGGGGAAGAGAAGCAAAGGATGAACTGAGATTTGAAGGAGGACTAGAAACATTTATCTTTATTTTTTCTAGCAACATATTTTTTATCATTATGAACACAGTTTCCATGTGATTCGGGTTTCCGGCATCTCTGACTGTTGCCAACACAGCGCCCATCTTTTCACCCATGTTCTTTCTTGCGGCAGACTTCGATTCGTTCACGTTTACCCTCTCTGTGTTTGCAGGGAGTATGAGGATGAATGTCAATTGTCTAACCCAATTATAGTAATTCTGTTCTTTCAAGTAATTTTTTCAGGCATATCATGAATTTTAACCCAGCCAATGAGACATCATGGGAAGTTTCCTGGGACTCCTGGGAAAAATGTGTTATAAGGTGATGTGTTAGGAAAACTGCAGTTTGTGCCTTTGGACATTGTTGAAGACCTGATATTTAAAAGAGCTGTAGCCCTTTTGTCACCATGAACAAGGTGCAGGTGTTCTGCTAAGTGGAAGGTGGGGACATGGAAGCCGAGGGGACATATGTCCTTGCTGATCTCATTTAGCTCTTGGGTTTATTTGGGAGTGCTTGCCTCGTCTCTGGACTTGACCTGCGAGATGATAAACAGCTATCGTTAAGCTTCCATTTGTCACTGTAAATTATTGGGGAATAAAAAGATCTGATTCTTAGATTTGGTAGACTAATTATAAAATCATAACGAGAGTAAAAAAAAAAAAAAAAAGAGCTTGGGAAGATCCACATAATGATTAACCGTAGAGAGAACAGAGCTAGAGGATGGGAGATGAGTGACTTTGGCAAGTTCACAAAGGGCATATGTTCATCTACGGCTTTGACAATTAAAGATTTCTTTTTTAAAGCAACAAAATATAACTATTCTAACTTGTTACAGAAATTAAAGGTTTCCAGGCTTGAAATCTTTTCTATGCCTTTAACACCTGTCTTAGAGAAACTACCTAATTAATTTTCCAACGCATGTTTACTGAATGAATAAAATGAATAAATGAATCAAACCTTTTCAAAGTGTCTGGAGAAGGATAAAACCATTGCATACACTATACTTGATTCCCACTTGACATCAACTTTATTACTTTTTTTATTTCCATTTTGCATATGCAAAAATTTAGCTTCAGAGATATTTAGTAAGGACATAGCTGCTGAGAGATAGAACTAAAATTTCAACCCAAAGTTTTCTGACTTAAAAGCCCAGAAATTTCTCCAGTCAGGCTCTTTTCATAATATATGACCAGTAATTAACAGGATGGATTTTTTCATTTTACTTGTAATTCTACCACTCTTCTCACTAATTACTTGAATTCCTTTGATTCTGACTTTCTCTTCTAAAGCAAAAAACAAGTTCCTTCTCTCATTTCACTGTTTTCCTGTATATTATCAGGAAATATTCTAGTTTTTGTCTCTCCCTAGTAGGGTCCTTAAATTGGTAGTATCAGAATCACTTGTTAGACTTATAAGAAAAGTGTATCTAGGATCCATATAGTGGTTAGAAGACCCAAGAATACATATTAAATACATTATATAAAACCCTAGAGAGACCCTAGCATATACACCAAAGTCAAAGAACCACTATATTCCACTCAGAGAATATGCTATTCTTGTTAAATAAAATTCACCACACAGGGGAACCTGGGTGGCTCAGTTGGTTAAGTCTCTGAGTTCATCTCAGGTCATAATCCTAGGATCCTGGGATCAAGCCACAAATTGGGGTCCTTGTCAGCAAGAAGTCTGCTTTTCTCTCTGTCCCCTCTTTTCCCCTGCCTCTTCCCCTGTTCCCACTTTCTCCTTCTCTCCCTCTCAAATAAATAAATAAAATCTTTTTTAAAAATCCACATGTACAAAGAGGAAAATTCTCATTAAGAATACAAAGAATATTCATGGCTATCTAACTAGCATGAAAATAAATCTATTTATTATTTGTTTTTTAATTTAAAAAAATAAATTTTTTTCTTAAATTTTTATTTTAATTCCAGTTAGTTAACATGCAGTGTTATATTATTTTCAGGTGTACAATATGGTGATCAAACACGTCCATGCAACACCCCATGTTCACCACAACAGGTGCACGCCTTAATCCCCATCACCTCTTTCACTCATCCCTCCATCCACCTTCCCTTCTGTTAATCATCAGCTTGTTCTCTGTAATTAAAAGTCTATTTCTTGCTTGGCTCTCTCTCTCTCATTTCTTTCCCTTGCTTGTTTGTTTTGTTTCTTAAATTCCACATATGAATGAAATCATATGGTATTTGTCGTTCTCTGACAGACTTACTTTACTTAGCGTAATACTCTGTAGCTCCATCCATGTCATTGCAAATGGCAAGATATCATTCTTTTTGAAAATTCTTTATGGATGAATAATATTATATATATATATATATATATATATGGAACATTATATATATATTATAATATAAATATATAAAAATATAGATATATCACATCTTCTTTATCATCATTCATCCAATGATAGAAACTTGGATTACTTCTTTATCTTGGCTTGCATATATCCCTTTGAATTTGTGTTTTTTTATTTGGGTAAATATCCAATAGTGTAACTGCTGGATTGTAAGATAATTTTATTTTTAGGTTTTTGAGGAACTTCCATAATGTTTTCCAGAGTGGCTGCACCAGTTTGCATTCCACCAACAGTGCACAAGTATTCCTTTTTCTCCACATCCTCGTCAACACTTGTTGTTTCTTATATTTTTGATTTTAGCCATTCTGACAGGTGTGATGTGATACCTCATTGTAGCTTTGATTTGCATTTCCCTGGTGATAAGTGATGATGAGCATCTTTTCATGTGTTTATTGGTCATATAAATGTCTTTTTTGGAGAAATGTCTGTTCATGCCCTCTGCCCATTTTTTAATCAGGTTATTTGTTTCTTGGGTGTTGAGTTTTATAAGTTTTTGTATATTTTGGATACTAGCCTTTTTTTGGATATGTCATTTGCAAATATCTTCTCCCATTCTATAGGTTGCTTTTAGTTTTGTTGATTATTTCCTTTGCTGTGCAGGAGCTTTTCATTTTATGTAGAACCAATAGTTCATGTTTGCTTTTGTTTCCCTTGCCTCAGGAGGCATATCTAAAATGGAGTTGCTACAGCCAATGTCAAAGAAGTCACTGCCTGTGTTCTCTTCCAGGATTTTATGACTTCAGGTCTCACATTTAGGTCTTTAGTCCATTTTCAATTTATTTTTGTGCATTGTGTAATTGATCCAGTTTCATTCTTTTGCATATTGATACTCAGTTTTCCCAATACCATTAATTGAAGAGACTGTCTTTTTCCCAGTGGATATTCTTTCCTGCTTTATTGAAAATTAATACACCATATAATTGTGGGTTTATTTCTGGATTTTCTATTCTGTTCTATTGATCTATGTGTCTATTTTTGTGCCAGTACCATACTGTTTGGATGACTACAGCTTTGTAATATAATTTGAAGTCCAGAATTATGATGCCTCCAGCTTTGTTTTCTTTCTCAAGAGTTCTTTGGCTATGTGGGGCCTTCTGGGGCTCCATACAAATTTTAAGATTGTTTGCTCTAGTTCTGCAAAAAAGGCTGTTGGCATTTTGATAGGGATTGCATTAAATCTGTAGATTGCTTTGGGTAGTACAGATATTTTAGCAATATTTGTTCTTCCAATCCATGAGCATGGAATATCTTTCCATTTTTTTGTATTGTCTTAAATTTCTTTCATCGTTTTTTATAATTTTCAGAATATAGGTCTTTTACTTCTTTGGTTAGGTTTATTCCTATGTGTCTTATTATTTTGGGTGCAGTTGCAAGTGGGATTGTTTTCTTAATTTCTCTTTCTGTTGCTTTTTTATTGGTGTATAGAAATACAACAGATTTCTGTGCATTGATTTTGTATCCTGTGACTTTGCTGAATTCCTTTACCAGTTCTAACTGGTTTGGGGTGGTATCTTTGGGATTTTCTATATATAGTATCATGTTATCAGCAAATAGTGAGTGTTTAATTCTTTTACTGATTTGGATTCCTGTTATTTCTTTTTCTTGTCTGATTGCTGTGACAAGGACTTCCAGTACTGTGTTGAATAAAAGTGGTGAAAGTAGACATCCTTGCCCTGTTCCTGACCTTAGGGGTAAAGTTCTCAGTTTTTCCCCTTTAAAAATGATGCTAGTTGTGTGTTTTTCATAGATGGCCTTTATTATGTTGAGGTATGTTCCCTCTAAACCTGTTTTGTTGAAGGTTTTTATTATTATTTTCTTCTTTCTTTCTTTTTTTTTTTTTAAGATTTATTTATTTACTTGACACAGAGACAGAAATATCACAAGTAGGCAGAGAGAGAGGGGGAAGCAGGCTCCCTGCCGAGCAGAGAGCCCGATGCGGGACTCAATCCCAAGACCCTGAGATCATGACCTGAGCCGAAGGCAGAGGCTTAACCCATTGAGCCACCCACATGCCCTATTTTCTTATTTCTTAATATTTAAAATAAATACTTGACTCTCAAGAAAACACATGGCCTTTCTGTAACACATTTATTTCATCAAACGTTGATTTAAAAATAATCAATTTTTATTTAATTAAATTATACTGCCAAAGTAAATTTATTTAAACTAAAAAAGCAATCTATATCAGTCTGAACTTTCTTTAATAATAGGTACATGTAAACAAAAGTAAATTGTAAGTTGGCAGTTTGGTCTAATATTATATTTTTAACAGAATCACACAGCACATTATTTGTATGATGGTAAAAAAAAAAAAAGAATGAAAAGTGAACTTGTTTCTTTTATTATAGATACAATAATTATGTCTTTGGGGTATTCAGGAATCCTGTGGTTGAAAAACCAAAGAATATATTTACGTGCAATTAGATGCTAGTCTATAAGCCCCAATGTTTTCATCTTTATCCAATCTAAAAATTACACAACTCCCTTTAAATATTTCTTCTTATAAATGAGCAATAATTTATATTTTTGATAAGTTAATTCTTAATATACTTTCTGATGTCTCTGATTCTCTGGATAATAAATGCCTACAGAAAACAAGAAATTCAGTCACTCATTATGCAGACATCTATTGAATACATACCACACCCCACACACTCTTAGATGTACAGAATGTGCTAAGTCCAGTAGAACGTTGTGGTCAGAGCTAAATGGAACCCAGATAATGATATTTTTAGGAATATTTACAGCTTGACAAAGGCCTGTGGTGGAATTCGTTTGTAGGATGGAGAGAGTTTGATTGTCAAGAGGCTTATATACTAGGTAAAGAGTTTGAGTGTTTTTTTTTTTTTTTTTGAAAAATTTAAGGGATTCTAAGAAGTATAGTGACTTTAAGAAGTCCAGTGATATAAAATTACTTTGAATTAAAGGCTATACACATAGATTAGAGTTCATTATCGTCTTCCCTCTGCCCAGATGCTCTCTCTCTGGATTGTCAAGATTTCTTCTTCAGGCCCACTGTCCATGTCCTCATTCTCTCCCATTCTACCCTTTCCCCCATGTCTTTTCTCTTATAACACTTGTCACCATGTGTGTTTCTACCAGTAGACAGTAAGTGCCCCATAAAGTGTTAGGTTTTTGTGGTTGTTCATTGCTGTATCCCAGCTCTACAGAACTTGGCAATGTCTATTGAATAAATGAATGAAGACTGAATACATTTCTATGGAAAATCTAGGAGAAAGGAGAGGATCATTCATTTAGAGAATAGAGTACAAGACTGTAATAAAAAATAAGAGGTAGAAATCATCTAAATTATCCTACCAGCCCATGAGAAATTCTACTGACAGGAAATAAGAACAGCTTTGATCACTCCTTTTTTTGTACTATCAGTTGTGAGATTTTTGCTTAAAATGTATGTTTCAATATAATGGAAACTCTGTGTGTGTTTGTGTTTAATTTGGTCAGAAATGCTCACCTGCAGGTGTGGAAATGTGACCTAAACACATGATCCAGGATTAGCCATTCAGACTTCTCTTCTGGAATTACAATATGTGAGTGCAAAGAAATTGAAGTTCTCACCTTCCTCTTGCATTCTTCCCAACTTGGGTGATGGAAACCTCAAGCTGTCTTTAGCCAAATTCTCCTCTGCTTGGAGAAAACTTACTTGTATCAGGAGAAATGGAAGCCAATTTACAAGGAAGTAGAGATGGGAAAAGTTGGAGATGGGGAAGGAGAGGTGAAACAGATGCTATCATCTGAGTTCTGGTATCTGGATCTGCCTGAGGCCAGCTCTGCCTCTGTCCTTCCTCAGTCGGTAAGCCAATTAATTTTCTTTATTTTTTAATACAAATTTGAGTTGATTTTCTTTCACTTGCAAAAGCTTTTGATCTTGATGAAATCCCAATAGTTCATTTTTGCCCTTGCTTCCCTTGCCTTTGGCGATGTTCCTAGGAAGAATTTGCTACAGCTGAGGTCGAAGAAGTTGCTGCCCGTGTTCTCCTCAAGAATTTTGATGGATTCCTTTCTCACATTGAGGTCCTTCATCCATTTTGAGTCTATTTTCATGTGTGGTGTAAGGAAATTGTCCAATTTCATTTTTCTGCATGTGGCTGTCCAATTTTCTCAACACCATTTGTTGAAGAGGCTTTTTTCTATTGGACATTCTTTCCTGATTTGTGGAAGATTAGCTGACCATAGAGTTGAGGGTCTATTTCTGAGCTCTCTATTCTGTTCCATTGATCTGTGTGTCTGTTTTTGTGCCAGTACCGTACTGTCTTGATGATGACAGCTTTGTAATAGAGTTTGAAGTCCGGAATTGTGATGCCACCAACTTTGGCTTTCTTTTTCAATATTCCTTTGGCTATTCGAGGTCTTTTCTGGTTCCATATAAATTTTAGGATTATTTGTTCCATTTCTTTGAAAAAAATGGATGAGATTTTGATAGGGATTGCATTAAATCTGTAGATTACTTTAGGTAGCATCAACATTTTCAGAATATTTGTTCTTCCAATCCAGGAGCATGGAACATTTTTCCATTCCAGAAATTGTCTTCCTCAATTTCTTTCATGAGTTCTTTATAGTTTTCTGAGTATAGATTCTTAGCCTCTTTGGTTAGGTTTATTCCTAGGTATCTTATGGTTTTGGGGGCAGTTGTAAATGAGATTGACTCCTTAATTTCTCTTTCTTCTGTCTTGTTGCTGGTGTAAAGAAATGCAACTGATTTCTGTGCATTGATTTTATATCCTGACACTTTACTGAATTCCTGTACAAGCTCTAGCAGTTTTGGAGTGGAGTCTTTTGGGTTTTCCACATATAGTATCATATCATCTGCAAAGAGTGATAGTTTGACTTCTTCTTTGCTGATTTGGATGCCTTTAATTACTTTTTGTTGTCTGATTGCTGAGGCTAGGACTTCTAGTACTATTTTGAATAGCAGTGGTGATAATGGACATGCCGTGTTCCTGATCTTAGCGGAAAAGCTTTCAGTTTTTCTCCATTGAGAATGATATTTGTGGTGGGTTTTTCATAGATGGCTTTGATAATATTGAGGTATGTGCCCTCTATCCCTACACTTTGAAGAGTTTTGATCAGGAAGGGATGCTGTACTTTGTCAAATGCTTTTTCAGCATCTATTGAGAGTATCATATGGTTCTTGTTCTTTCTTTATTAATGTATTGTATCACATTGATTGATTTGCGGATGTTGAACCAACCTTGCAGCCCTGGAATAAATCCCACTTGGTCGTGGTGAATAATCCTTTTAATGTACTGTTGGATCCTATTGGCTAGTATTTTGATGAGAATTTTCGCATCTGTGTTCATCAAGGATATTGGTCTGTAATTCTCCTTTTTGATGGGATCCTTGTCTGGTTTGGGGTTCAAAGTAATGCTGGCCTCATAAAATGAGTTTGGAAGTTTTCCTTCCATTTCTATTTTTTGGAACAGTTTCAGGAGAATAAGAATTAATTATTCTTTAAATGTTTGGTAGAATTCCCCTGGAATTTGGGCTTCTTTAAGAGATGGCACAAATGCCTAAGTGTCCGAAGCAGAGTGACCTGGAGTGGGAGAGCATGACATGAGCAAGAAAAGGGGCCAAATCAAGCAGACCTTTCTAAGCCACAGTAGCAATGCCATATTTTATTACACGTGCACTAAGAAACCACAGAGGGATTTTGTGCCAGAGAGAAACCTGATTTGATTTGCAAAGGATCAGTCATTGCTGTCTGGCAAATAGACTGTGAGGGGTAAAGAATAGAATCTGAGAGACTGAGAGACTAGGTGGTCAGCGATCGCTATAAACTATGTGACAGACGCTAGTGGCCTGGTTGTTCAGAAGGGAGTGACAGAGTAGAAAGGGAGAGAGGGAATTTAATTCAAGATAGATTTGGAAAGCAAGAGTGACAGTGTTCATGGGTGGGTTGAACTCAGGGTATGAGGAAAGGGAAAGAGAGGAATGAAGATGACCCCTAGGCTTTGGGCCTCAGAAACAGAGCACAAGAAGCAGCAGAAACCATAATCCAGATTGTGAACAGCTAAGCTTAGCCTGTAGCTCTCAGTGCATTTCCTGGGCAAAATTTTCAAGTGGCATCAATATGATCTTCCAGAAAACAGTTTCTGAAATGATGATGGCAAGGGTACTATTTAGGAATTTCAGATAAATTCCAAAGATTGTTGAAAAGGCCATTTCTGGGAGGAAGGCCTTGGAAGTACTGTTTTCAGAAATTCTGGTTCTGCTCTTTTCCTATTGCTTATATTTGTTTAGCATTGTTGGTTTGATTGATAGTGATTATTTTTGAATTTTTATTGTGTGATGACTATTTTTCACTCATGTATTTGGCGGCATGTCAACATTTTGATTAAATTCCCATTAGTTTTTCTACAAATACGTTCTTTTAATTTAAAAGCTCTTAATGGGCTGGTTATTTACAAACATTCCACTTTGTAGTAGCCTCTGGGCATGTTAACTAGAATCTCCATCTGCAAAGAAATTTAAGTATAAAGACAGAAACAATATTATATATGAGAGAGGTCAATTATATAATGTCCCGCCTAGAAACCCAATGGTAAGAAAAAGCCAAGATTTCTGATGTATACCAAGCTCTGAGTATAATATTGGTCACTACTTTAAGATTTTATTTATAATATTCTACCTCTAGAAACTTCATTTCAGATGTTCCCTGATGAACAATCATTCTGAGCTACAACACCATCATCATCCCATATGTGAAGCCAGTGATTTGTTCACTCAATTACTAAAAAGCAGGTCATCAAAGTTACCTAACGTTAGGGCACCTGGATGGCTCAGTGGGTTAAGCCTTGCCTTCGGCTCAGGTCATGATCCCAGGATCATGGGATCAGAGCCCCATATCGGGCTCTCGGCTCAGCAGGGAGCCTGCTTCCCCCACCTCTCTCTCTGCCTGCCTCTCTGCCTACTTGTAATCTCTCTCTCTGTGTGTCAAATAAATAAATAAATAAAATATTTTCAAAAAATTACCTAACATTAATCTCTACTACACATTTTACACCAAGATAAAAATAATGCAACTCTCCGGGGTTATTCGACTGCTTTATCTGTCAATTCTTAACTCTACTCTTTCAATGGTTAATTTTAACTAAGAAAAAACATTCAGAAGGTGAGTTAAAAAAAAAAAAAAAACCCAGGAGTATTCCTTCTAGTTTTCCTTTACACAACTACCACACTTATAACACTTCTGACACTAGATAGATGTTTCAGGCTTTTCCCCACCAGACAATTCTATGACACCAGCTGGCTATCTTATAATTTAACTCAATTCAGACACTATCTACCAGGATATAGCAGCAGATTCTATAGATTAAGGGCTCAGTCCCATGAGACTCCTCCTCCCTTCAGATGCCAACTAAGTAGTAGGTTCCCAGGTTACCCACAACTTCTGCCTGACTTGACTACAAATTGGAGGTTCCTATGACCTTCTCCTCAGGTCTGATTAATTTGCTATAGCAGCTCACAGAACTCAGGGAAACATATTGAAACTGTGCCGTCTGGGGCACCAGGGTGGCTGTCAGTTAAGCTTCTGCCTTTGGCTCAGGTCATGATCCCAAGGTCCTGGGATCGAGCCCTGCACTGGGATCACTGTTCAGCAGGGAGTCTGCTTCTCCCTCTTCCTCTGACTACCTGCTCCCTCCATTGTACTTTCTTGTGCTCTCTTGAGCTCTCTCATGCTCTTTCTCTCAAATAAATAAGTAAAATCTTTAAAAAAAAAAAGAAAAAAAAACCACACCCCACAGGGGTAATGAGGTTGAAAATAACAGAGTTTAAAGATTGTTTTTCAGAGAACGTTTTCCCCCTAATCAGTTATTGTGTCTTTTCAGACCCCACTCACTAGCTGTCTCTGCAGAAGCCTGGACTCAAGGTCAATCGATAAGGTTTTGACCTATGAGTAAGCAAGGCCCTGCATTTCTCACCCAAAATAATGAACCCAAGACCCCATCTAGCTTACACTGGCTCTTGGAACCTGCTCGCAGCCCCTTCCCATCCTAAGATAACCTCTGGATGTCAGTGCTGGATTTGCCTCCTTCTGACGCTCTACTCCAACGTGAACAAGGGATGTATGTTACACGCGTGCTTGCTCAGTGCATCTGCTCCATCCTTCCTCATGAATAGTCATAGACTGCCCACCCTTTTCATCAATATGTATGTAATCTCAACCACTATCATTATAAAAAACTTGATCTCTCTCCCTTCAGGAGGCAAATTTGAGGCTTGTCCTCCTGTCTCCTCCTTTGGCTGCCTCTTGAATAAACTTGCCTTGCAATGAGCCTAATGTCTCCATCATTGGCTCTGCTGCACATTGGGCAGATGGACTTGGATTAGTTACATTTCCAGTTTATTAAGGAATATGAGAAGGGATAAAGATGAACAGCCAGATGACAAAACATGGAGGGCAAAGTCTGAGAGGGTCCCAAGTACAGGAGGTTCTGTCCCCATGGAGCTGAGGTATGTCACCATTCCAGTGTGTGGCTGTGTTCACCAACCAGAAGCTCTCTGAACCTCCATACTATTGGGATTTTTACTGAGGTTCCTTTAGGTAGGCATGATCAATGATTGACTCAATTTTCAGCTACCCTTCCTTCTCTAAAGTATGGGGACAACAGGGTGGCTCAGTCAGTTAAGCATCAGACTCTTGATTTCAGCTCAGGTCATGATCTCAGCATCATGAGATCAAGCCCTGCGTCAGGCTGCATGCTGGGCATGGGGTCTGCTTAAGACTCTGTCTCTCCCTCTCCCTCTGCCCTCACTGCCTCATGCAGACATGCATGCTCCCTCTCTCTCGCTCTCTCTCTCTCTCTCAAAAAGGAAATTTTTTTTTTTTTTTTTTTTTTTTTTTTTTAGAGAATGGAGAGTGGGGCTGAAAATTTCAAGCTTCTAATTGTGGCTTGGTCTTTCTGGTGACCAGCCCCCGTCCAGAAGCCCACCAAAAGTCACCTCATTAGACCAAAAGACACTAATACCCAGAAAATTCCAAGGGATTTAGGAACCCTGTGTCAGAAACCAGGGTTAAAGACCAATAGTAGAACAAACAATGCTTCTAGCACTCTTTTGTCTTAGAAAATTACAAGGGTGTTAGGAACTCTATGCCAGGATCTACAGATGAGGAATAATATATATGTTCTCTATTATTTCACAAGAACGTATACAGAATATATAGGCAGACTTGAATTCTACTAAATATTTAATTACTGATCTATAATTTCTTGCTAAAACTTTAGGGCAGATACTGTAGAACTATCTTGTTACAATTAATAGTATGAGAAATAGTAAGTACCATAACTTCATTTCATTTTCAGAGTCTGAAAGGAAAAAGGAAGAGAATCAACATCATTTGAATCTCGTATGTGCCCTATATTTCATACATAGCACCCACATTCACCCTCACAACAGCCCTATAACAGATAAGATAATATTCACCTTTTTCTAACTTAAAAAAATGAACATGGAGATTGAGTAATTTTTCTGAAGTCACACAACTTATAAAAGGTAGAATTGCAGTCAGAGCAAAGGTTTGTGTGAGTCTCGGCCAAAGTTAATTCTACTGTTATGCTCTAAACTATTCAACTAAAGAAGAAACAAGATTTCATCTATCTGTGAGTAATTTAGATGTGGCTGTTCCCCATGAGAAATCTCTGTCCTCAGCCCACAACTCATTTTATAGCAGGATTTGACCTTTGCCTATTACAAAGTCAGTTCCAACTCCATGCTATTGTGTGGTTAATAGTTTGCCTCAACTTTGCTAGACCATGAAGCACAGTTGTTTAGTCAAACACCAGTCTTGATGTTGCCATGTGATATTTTAGATGTGGTTAAAATTTTAAATCTTAAAGTAGACTTTAAGTAAAGCAGACTACCCTCATAATTTAAGTGGGCCTTAGTCAGTCAGCTAAAAGCCTGAAGAACAAAGACTGAGGTTTCTCAAAGAAGGAATTTAGCCTTAAGGCTTCAACATAGAAACCCTGCCCAAGTCTCCAGTTGGCCTGGACTGCAAACTTTCGTCTAAAAACTACAACATCAACATCAACATTATCTGAACTTCCTTCCTGTCAGCTTACCACATGGATTTTGGACTTGCCAACCCCATTACCATTTTTAAAATAAATTAAAAAAAAAATCAGTATCTCAAGCAGTGGCCGGTTAGCTCAGTTGGTTAGAGCGTGGTGCTAAAAAAATCAGTATCTCAATCTCTGTCTGTCTCTTTCTTTCCCTTGTGTGTGTGTGTCTCATTGGTTCACTTTCTATGGAGAACCTTGACTAACAGATTTCGGTACCAGGGAAGGTCTACGTTGTCTTGAAAACACTGCTGTTAGGAATATGAATATGAATGATACTTTGCTGAGATCTCAGATGGAAATAGACAATGTTATTAGAAATTGCAAGAAAGACGATTCCTGTAACAAAGTGACAGAGACCTTGCCTGAGTTGTGCTCTATTGTTCTGTGGAAAGTAAACTTACAAGTGATGTACTTTGATATTTAGAGATTTATAAGCAAAGTGTTGAAGGTGTGGCCTGGTTTCTTCTTGCTATTTACAGTAAAATAGGAGAGAAGGTAGACAATTGAAGAAGGAATTATTAAGCAAAAGGAAGACCGAGCTTGAAAATTTGAAAAGTTCTCAGCCTATCAGTATTGCAAAAAAAGAGAAAACATGCTCTGGAGAGAAAAACCGAACATACGAATAGACAACCCTTTGCTAAAGAGCTTGGGTGTGTGATTTATGGATCCAGTCAGCAATCTTAACAGAAATGCTGGCAGTATGGACCGAAGAGTGTAGAAACCAGATGAAGTGAAGGAAGCTTATTAGACACCTGGGATGTTCCAAACAGGAAGCAGGCTAGCATAGTGATCTGACTAAGAACATGTGTTATCCTTCAAGAAAAGGGGAAATGACCCCCAAGGGCAGGGCCACATCATCAGTTCCACCAGGTAGGACCATGACCCCAGGGGGCCTTTATGACACAACGTCAAGCCAACAAGGAACATTCCCAAGCCTTAAAATCAAATGGGGTTGAAACCTGCTAGGTTTCAGATTTGCTTGGGAAACATGACCTTTTTTCCTCTTAATTTATTCCTTTGGAATGGGAATGTGTATACTATTCCTGTTTCACCATTGCATTTTGGAAGGAGAAAACTTGTCTGGGATCACAAGTTCACAGATAGAGATACATTTTGCCCCAAGATGAATCTTACCCGAATCTATTTCAGTTATGAGATTTGGGAACTTGAGTTGCCAAGGTTTAGATGAAATTTTGGACAGAGAGTTAATGCTGGAATGATAAAGGCTTTTGAAGATGTTGGGATACAGTGAATGTATTTTGCACACAGGATGTACATGATTTTTGAGGGGGTTAGGGGACAGACTATTACGAGTTGAATTGTGTCCCCACAAAAAGTTACATTGGATATACTAAACTTTAGTACTTTGGAATGTGACCTTGTTTGGAGACAGGGTCTTTACAGAGGTAATCAAGTTAAAATGAGGTCAATAGGGTGAATCCTGATTCAATATAACTAGTGTCTTTATAAAAAGGGAGAACTTATTTACTTTTAGATCTCAAGCACTTTAACATAATTCCCTAAGAAAGCTCTGGTCAATCAGAATTATCTGGTTGTTAGCCATATTTAACTCAAGAGGCTAAAGGAATAGAAGAACAGTAGTCATACTTCTTCTTCTGTGAAGTGCTTCTGACCCACTTTAGAGCCATCTATGACATAATCCTGACAGCATATACTATACACTTGAAATTACCTTCACTGAAGTTCAAATTAAAAAGAACAAATATTTGTAAAGCTCATACTATGAAAGAAGTGCTCTTAATATTATAAAACAACTAGACATGACCTCAGAGAGCTCAAATGGAGGAGGTAGATAGATGATTAGCTGATTATAATTAAAAAGTAGTAGGTTATCTCAAACTTCCACACCAATCCCAAGACAGCTCTTATTTCAAAAGCCAGTCTCAATGCAATTGTATCCCGGAAAGTCTCTCAAGTACCCGTTCTAGGTTAAGTTGAGGATTACATAGAGGGAACTAAACAAAAATATCACACTGGCCAAAAAAAAAAAAGTCTCAGATGATAAGAAATTGAAGAGGTTAATAAATATAGATGATATCATGTGTATATTACTAAGCAATGATTTGTTGTGTTAAAGAAAACCAGAGTCCCAACATGGTGTCACTTGGGCCAGGCGAAGTCACCAAAATGGGGCTTAATACTTAGCCAAATTGCAATTTCAACCTACCCCAGAACCCATCAATATGGAATTCTGTGATAAGCATCAATGAGGTAATCTGTCACAGGGC
This sequence comes from Enhydra lutris kenyoni, assembly GCF_002288905.1. Taxonomy (NCBI): domain Eukaryota; kingdom Metazoa; phylum Chordata; class Mammalia; order Carnivora; family Mustelidae; genus Enhydra; species Enhydra lutris. Next base: position 43,441,348 of record NW_019154089.1, read on the forward strand.
CTCACTTATCCCCCAAAGGAAAATGAGGTAACCCTACTCTTTCACCTAAAGGAGGGTGACCTTGTCTGGAACAATCGTTTTTTCTTTCTTTTGTTAATAATTTCTTGCCCCACCCTCCTTCCTATACAAACTTTCTATTTTGCCCATCTCCTTGGAGTTTCCCTCTACTTGCTAGATGGGATGCTATGGATTCACAAACAGATTAATAAAGCCAATGAAATCTTCAAATTTACTCAGTTGAATTTTTGTTCTTTAACAGGAGGCTACTGCTAGATTCACTAAGTAATGGAAATAAGAAGTATTAGCAATATTATAAAAAAAAAAACCTGTCAAGTTCTGCACAGCTCCTTTGGTTATCCCCTCAAGGATCAACACTCTCAGTTAAATGCTGCAGATTACTTCCAAAATCAATGAAAAAGTGACAAATGTATTTCATGTTTCTATTTTACTTTTTTTAAAGATTGTATTTATTCACTAAGAGAGAGAATGTGCACAAGCCGGGGGAGGGGCAAAAGGAGAAGGAGAGAGACAAGCAGACTCCCTGCTGAGTGTGGAGCCCAACAGGGCTCTATCCCAGGATTTGAGCCAAATTTAGACACTCAGCCAACTAAGCCACCCAGGTGCCCTGACAAATCTGTTTAAATCAACAACTGGAATGTCAGATCTAGCATGCGGACTTTTTTTTTTTTTTTTTTCCATTAAAAATTCTAGAATAGTTGATGACTCTGACCCGGATAGGCTAGACATATAAAACTTGGTTCCCAGGACAGCCCAAATATACACACTCTAGTGCACATTTTTCACAGTTCTAAAGATACATGAATCTGATTTCCATGTAAGAAAATTGCATGGCTTTTTGGTTGGCATGAGTTGTAAGATACAACACCAAGAGTATGCTTCATAAGAAAAAAACCTGATAAATTAGACCTCTTCAGAATGAAAAAGTTTTACTCTGTGAAAGAGGCTGTGAAAAGATTGAAAAGATAAGCTACAAGGCTGGGGAGAGATATTTGCAAGACCCATACCCACCATGAGACTTATACCCAGAGTTTCTGAAGACTTCTTAAAATTCACAATAATAATGAGACAAATGATTCCATAGGAAATGGGCAAGAGATCTGAACAGACACTTCACCAAAGAAAATATCTGAATGGCAAGTAAGGATGTGAACAAAATACTCCACATCCTTTGCCAGTAGGGAAATGCAAAAGAAAACCATACTGAGGTACTACCGTACATCTATTAGAATTGCAAAAAATCAAACTGACAATATCAAACACTGGCAAGGGAATGGAAATAAAGGAACTCTTATTCATTGCTGGTGTGACTGCAAAATGGTAAGCTACTTGGGGAGTGTTCAGCAGTTCCTTATAGAGCAAAAATGTGGTAATCCTACTTCTAGGTGTTTACGTGAGTGAACTTTTCACATAAAAACTCATAAACAGAAGTATATAGAAGCTTCATTTGTAATCTCCCAGACTGGACACCAGTGTCTTCATTTCTTGGCCATGGACCTTTCCACCATGCACGTACATGATTTTACTGTTCCCGGAGAAGTAAATGACTCAAATGCCCGTAGTAGTACAGATGAAATACTTGTGCACGGAAACATGTTTCATTAAAATTTATACCAACACTTAAAATTAAAATGATAACTGAAATCATCAGATATTCCCATTGGCTTTTTAGGCATTTTGATGATTACTATAAAGCTCGATCTGATCACCCATTAATATTCTAATGCTTTCTTGGTTTTATAGCTGTTTAGAGGCAATTCCTCTGCTTGGGAAAGATATTCCCTGATGTGCTTCAAGATGAATGGCAGGGAAAATGATGTGAAAGCCTCGTATATAACAGAGCCTTGGTAAATATCAGCTTTTCTTTAATCCTACTTAGGTTCAAAAGCAACATACTTTCCTTTCATCCTCTTTGTTTCTGGGCTTTGCTTCCTGCAGTCCAGCCAGCTTTAAGTCAGGGCAGAATGTTGTGGGGAGCGAAAGGAAGTGTGGCTGGACGGACAAGAATATTAATTAGGCAGATGCCTCCTCACACTTACTACATAGTCATTAAAAAGGTTTCTTGCATTATTTTTTCTTGCCCATTTTAATGACAAAAATAGGGAAAAAAGCTTTCTCTAAGAACATCTGAACATGAATGAATGTATTGTTGAAAGAAACACACTCCTCTTATTTCTATGAACTTCAAGCATGCCTCTGTTACGATGGGTTGACTAGACAGAAGTAGCCTTCTCTTCATTATTTTGAATAACAGCTCTACTAAGAGATCTCACGACAGTAGGTGAACCTTCTGGGTGTTTCTTACAGTGTCATTGATCACACTCAGTTCATCTGTTGCCTTTTTCATGTACCCTTTGTCCAGTTTGCTTGTTTGTACATTTTTATGTGATTTCAACTTCATCATCTACTTTGATTTGAGTGAACAAGACATAGCTAAAAAAATTAGTATATTTTTGTAAACTATAAAATTGTAAATTTTCTTAAGCTATCCACATGAAAATTGCATAGAAAACTGAAAGGAATTACTTCAAAATGTCCTAATAGTTACATATGAGTATTAGAAATATTGATTTCATAGTTAATTTTTCTCCCTTTTCTCTCTCAATTATATGTATGAAACGTATTGCTATCATTTGGAAAATAGTTTAAAATATCCTAAATATTCAATAGATTCTTATGTAAAGTATCCCCTCCCAAAAGTCCAATCCAAATTCTATCTCAGCCCAGAAAAAAGAGTTTTTTCCTCTACTCCCAACTTCTTAACCATCATTTTCTCCTTTGGCCATGGAAGCTTAATTTCTCAATCTTTGAAGCTTTTATCTTTGTTACTTTCTTTGTTATTCTTCTCTCCTTCATTGATAGTGTCACAAAATCCCAATGCTTTACAATGTAACCATGTTTTTCTACCTCCACAGTCCAGCCTCTCAATTATACATTAAGTATCTAAGGTATTTATCTTAATAATGCCCAGCGAAAATTGAGAGTACATTAGTTAGTCCTATAAATTTAAGATACACATCTCATCTCTAATTGTCTTCGAATATAAAGACAAATTTCTTAATTAAGAGTGTTTCTTTTTCCAGTCAATTGTATTATTCTGTAGGAAGTTACTGCTCTGAGTAACTGTATTTAGACATTATTAATTTAAATAAGGGATGTAAATTTTCTAAATTTTCTTTTCTTGTTGAGTCTGATTATGTCACTTCCTCTGCTATGTACTTAGATTGCTCGATTTTTGCTCCATGAAAATAACCTAAAATAACCTACCAATCTGTATTAATCTGTTGCTGTTTTTTTTTAACCCATGAATCAAGTCTGTTGCCTTTCTCTTAGATAATTTTTTGATGCCTGTGAGTTCTTTCATTATTTTATTTATAATTTATTCATTAGTTCCTTAGCCTTGTCAACTTCTACACTTTCATAAAAGTGTTTTATGTTTTATTTAAAAATAACTTTCCAAAGCTTTCTCATATAACAACAACACACCTGTGCAGGGGAAATGGTCGCAGGTCAAACAATTATGTCAAAGTCATCTAACAATGCTTCATGATATTTTGTGGTTTCACAGTCTTGAGTCAAACAGAATCTGAGAGGAAATTTTGTCAGTAATCTTAATTATTTTCATGCTGTTTCTTTCATTCTTTCCCAAGTCCCTCACTTTTATTTTATTTTATTTTATTTTACTTTATTTTATTTTATGTATCTTTCAGCTTCAAACAAAATTCTGCATTGAGGTATGGAGCACTTCGGCTTCTCCCCTGACATTATCTGGCAATCCCTAACATGGAATCCCAGAATCAGCAAAAATGTTTGCCACCCACCTTTTTGGTGTTCTGAGACTCCTGTGCTCATAATCAAACCCAGAACCTATTGACCCAGAGGATAACATCTCTTGCCTTCACCACCCCTATGCAGATCATGTCCACAAGATTAAGCATCACTTTGGTCCTCCCCTCAGGTGCTAACTAATAATTTTATGCAAAACAGTAGTTTTCTTTAAGGGTATAAAATTTGCCCTTGAGACCTAGTACAGGGACCAAAGACTTCTAAGCCAAGGAAAAATATCCAGGACGATGACCACCTGCTTGACAGAAATTTCCAATAACAGAAACTCAGTCCTCTAGCCCTCCCCACCAAACTCATGCATCCCTGCCTTCTTCCTGTAGGGTAGTCTATAAAATGCTGAGGACCCTACAGAGATCCTTATGCCCCAATACTGAGAAGGAACCCACAGGGATGTAAGGCACTGGTTCCATACTTGTGTGAAGTAAAATTGGATAGTTCACAGTGTGAGTTTTTGTGTTGCCTCTCTCAATAACAAGTTGTAGAGCTATGAGGTGGCATTTTATCACTCTGAGCCCATTTCCTTTTAGCAAAATGAAAAGTTTGACTACATGATATTAACAGTTTCTATTAGTTCTAATATTCCTCAATCATTTTATATAACTTGAAAAGTTACAAAACATAAATCAGATGAAGATTGTCCCCATTACTTAACAACTGCTTAGCAAGGAATCAAGACTGATACGTTTTTAAAAAAATAAAAGGTAAAAAAAGGGATGCCTGAGTGGCTCAGTTGGTTAAGCGTCTGCGTTTGGCTCAGGTCATGATCCCAGGGTTCTGGGATCAAATCCTGCATCAGGCTCCTCACTCAGCAAGGAACCTGCTTCTCCCTCTGCCTGCTGATCCCCCTGCTTGTGCATACGCTCTCTCTCTCCCTGGCAAATAAATAAAATCTTTAAAAAAAAATTTTTTTTTAAATAAAGTTAAAAGTTAAAAAATTTTAAAAAGTTTTAGAATCATTTAAAACTGGGCTAAACACCTGCACTATTACTCACTAATTATATGCTTTTTGATAAGCTAATAATTATCCTGAGCATAAGTAGTTAGCTAATTTGTAAATACAGATAATAAAGGACTCCAGAATTATGAAGATTAAATGGAATCATCTTTTTCAGTTCATCTTTCACAATTCCTGCTGTTAAGAAGGCACTAATATATGTTAGGCCCATCGCTCATCTCTTTTCTCCTCACCATTTATGAAAAGAACCACAACATTTTTTAAATTTCTTTTTTTTAAGCCACCCAATCTGTGGATTTTTTTTTTATGGTAGCCTGAGTAGATTAATACAAAATTCCATTCTTTAAAAACCATTTTTAAAACCAATTTTAGAAGACTAACGTCATAGAAACCCTATCTTTTAGATAGTACACATTTGACTCCTTTAAACGTGTGCATTTAAATGGAAAAATTTTGATGTAAATAAATGGTTGAGGAAAATCTGTCATCATCATAGGAACTTCCAATTGGAAAATTTCATCAAATATAAAAATTTCATCAAAATTTTGTCAAAATTCATCAAGTACAAAATTTTCTCCAGTGTATTTATTTCCCCCTTGCAATTAAAAACATTTAAATTCTCATTTTGATTTCCTTTTTCTCTAACAGATATGACAAAGTAAGATATAAATCAAGGCACGAGATTACAACACATACATATCATATGCAAGAGTAGTTATCAGTCCCTTTTAATTATTTTTACCAAATTTATTCACAAATCTCTCTCCGTATTTTACCATGTATGTATCACGGCTGAAGACTAAGTGTTGATTAATTTGTCTCAGCAGGGAAGATCTCTTATCTAATCATAATTTATAGTTTTGTTTACCTTTCTGTTGTGAAAGCTAATTATTTGTCTGAATAAGAATTTCTACCGTATTAAGCCATTGGTGAGTGAAAATACAATTTAAATTTTATAATTGCTTTCAGTTCACAAGTTTTATACCTCTCATTAGGGAATCCTATGCCTTCAGGACTTGCGTGGATGTATACCCCTAAAAGAACCAACAAGTCCTTCTTATGTTTTAAATCATGGTCAGTAGAAGCTGTAATAAGCACCAAAGTCCAAAACCTAAGACACTTGATATATGACAACTACACATTTATGTGACCAGGACAGCAAGATATTAGCCCACTAATCTAAATCGCTCTCTTTGAAATGAATTAGGAAAATATTTCCTTCATATTCTGTTACCAAATGGCTTGCGGACAACCTATAGTAGTTAAAAACAGCCACTGTTCTATTATTCCTAGACATTTCCATGTGTCAAACGAACTCAACATTCAAGACCAGGAACCACAAATAAAGGTCTAGAGAAATATGAGAAAAAGGAAACAACTATCAGCAAACACCTCAAGTTCTTACTTTCTGATCTCCCTCTCCCCTACTTAGCCTTATTTGTGTATTTAAAATAAATGTATATAGCAGATTCAGAGCTAACAGCTCCTGTTAAACAAGACTCAGTTCTGTGTTTCTCCAACTTTCCTACTCAGAGATGAGTCAGAAGAAAAGGGTTACCTCCTAAAGAGAATGGATCTCTGTCGATACATACAGAAACATGGTTTCTTACACATTCTATAAGGTGTGCTGTTGACAATATCTATTTCACAGAACTCTGGTGAGGATCAAACTAGACAATACTATGTAACTTAAACTCCTTGCAAACTATAACAGTACTAGCCGTTGGTACATGTTATAAATATCTTGAGGTTTTTCAGAGAAGGGAGATGAACACGATGTAGTACTATACAAGCACCTTAAAATTCTGAGTTTGGTAGTGAAATGAACTAGAGCGTTGGTTTTAATTTGTATATAATAACAATCAAATGAAACAATCAATATTTATAAATACAGATGATATCGCCAACAATGACAATGTAGTATAAAAAGGCACATTGGTGCTTCAGGGTTATTTTATATATTAAGATTTATTAAGATACATCTTAAATACACACACACTCATTCAAAAAAAAAAAACAGGCTTTCATTAAAGAATTAATTCTCAGCCAAGAGTCATTTACTAAAACCTGATTTTTAAGAACAACACCTACTCATTTTATTATTTTCATTCTTCTCATTTGTGTAACATTAAAAGAATAAAAGGATGTCAAAATTACTATTTCCAAACATTTAGTACAAATCTTCCTCAAGTGATGATAGGATTACATCCCCATAAACCCACTGTAAATTGAAAATATCCTAAATCACAAATGCATTTCTTATACCAAACCTACCAAACATCAGAGCTTAGCCTAGGCTACCTTAAATATGCTCAGAATACGTCGTTCACCTAAACTTGGGCATAATCATCTGACACAAAGGTTTATTTATTTATTATTTAAAAAAGGTTTTATTTATTTACTTGACAGAGATCACAAGTAGGCAGAGAGGCAGGCAGAGAGAGAGAGGAAGGGAAGCAGGCTCCCTGCCGAGCAGAGAGACTGATGTGGGGCTCGATCCCAGGACCCGGGATCATGACCTGAGCTGAAGGCAGAGGCTTTAACCCACTGAGCCACCCAGGCGCCCCCAAATCCAGTTTTAATATTGGCTAATTTGGTGTCTTTTCTTTCTTTCCTTCTTTCTTCTCTTTCCTTCTTTTCTTTTTCCTTCCTTCCTTCTTTCTTTCTTTCTTTCTTCCCTCGCTCCCTTCCTTCCTCCCTCTCTGAAAGTAAAAATGTTGACACACAGAGCGATTATAATGTGGGGTGTGCGTGCATGTGCTCATGTGTGTGCGTGCACAGGTGTGTTTGTCAGAGAACCCGAGAGTGTTGGTGATTGGTGCTATTGTCACATCACAGGGAAGAGGATGATATGTTCCATTAGACCTTGTTATGCTGAACACATTAGCACGGCCCCTGCGGCTTGCCCCAACCTTATTTAGCACAGGAGATAGTGCATGTGATACCTCAGCTCCTCTTTGCAGTTTTCAAGTTAACTATTTGAAAGTAATTTTGTCTTTTTTTTTCTCTGCTTTACACACACATACATACACAGACACACATAAATCACTTCAATCTTCTGCAGTTATACTCTCACAAGTTTATTTAGAAACACTAAAGTTTTAATTCCTTCTTGTACACTTTGCCTCCCAAACAACTTTGTTTTTTGTAAGTAAACTCTACCCCCAATGTGGGGCTCGAACTCATGACCCCAAGAGCAAGAGTCCGTGTTCTAAGAACTGAGCCAGCCAGGCACCCCTTGGAAACATCCCCTGCATCACAAAAGTAACAAATGCTTTAGTTGTGTGTTTTCATAGAATTAATATTTTTATTTAATTTCTAACGTATTATAATGCTTAGTTCCTTAAACTAATGATCAAGATTGGAAGTCAAAAAGAAACCGAGGCAAAAACGAGCCAGAGCCAATATGCCAGAGGATGGAAATTTGGAAACCTGAAATCAGAAAGGATTGTGATAGATATGATGATGATCACCACTGGCCATGACATAGTGACCAACAGAGTTTGATTATTCAGGAGATATTTCTTTCAAGGTAGACTGCATATATAAGAGAATTTATGTTGAAAATAAAATTAGAGACTAAACCTGAGGGCAATGACCTCCTCTGTTCCAATCCTTCCAATGTTAAAGGTACTTTGACAAAACATTTCAACCAACACTGGAATATAGCATGATTTTTCCCGGTCACAGATCCCTAAATTCATGTGTAATTCTGTACAGGGGCCTGAGGTTAAATCAGTAAAATTTTTTTTAAAGATTTTATTTATTTATTTGACAGACAGAGATCACAAGCAGGCAGAGAGACAGGCAGAGAGAGAGGGGGAAGCAGGCTCCCCACCAAGCAGAGAGCCCGATGTGGGGCCCGATCCCAGGACCCTGGGATCATGACCTGAGCTGAAGGCAGAGGCTTTAACCCGCTGAGCCACCCAGGCGCCCCTAAAATTTTAAGTTTTATTCAGCAAAATCTCTGTTTTGTAGTCTGTGTCTCAGGTGACACAATTTGGAAGGAAGTTCATTGTCCTTACTTATTGGAATGTGTTAGAGGAGAGACCTGATGTGGCTGCCTAGGGCCCCAGGTCATCCCAGCCCACATCTGGAACAGAGAAGGAGTGGGAAAGGTCCTGGATAGCTGGTGGCTTTGGTGGGAATGTGTGGCCTTGCCATCAAATCGGAGGCATCACTGGATTGATTTGGAGCCTAAGTAGACAAAATGGTAATGACTCCTTAAGAAGATTAGGAAGAGATTTCCCAAATTCACAACGAATGTCCCTAGATATTTAGGATCTCAATGTCAGCAGAAGTAGGCTTCAGTGATCATGCCTCAACCCCATTCCACAGGTGGTAGTAACCCTTGTTCCTCCCAAGGTCTCCGGGGATTCAGGGATAGAGCTGAAGAGGCAGTTCGTCGAAGGGGCAGCTTTTCCAGTCAACTCTGGCTTTGAACTCATGCTTCTGCTGAACTAGTGAAATCTTATGTTCTCTCTTCATCCTCTATGTGTATCTCACTTTTCCAATGATAGGACTCTACCGATTTCTGTGTTACCAAGAAACATTCATTCCAGAAATGTGTGTTTATGGCAGACTGTACTAGAACACAAAAGGCTTATGCTTGCAGGTATGCACAAAACTTAAATATGGATGTGAGCTCTATGGATACATGAACATCTAAACTATTGTCTTGTACGGAGGCATCTAGTCTGTTGGCCATGCTGCCCTCTCCCCTCAGACCCTCCTCTAGGGCCTAGCTCTTCACACACAATGGTCATTCAAGGTGTGTTCCCCAGCAAAGCCAATTCTCTCCATAGGAGAAAAACAGGATAAGTCATTTTAAAGTTGCATAAATTTGGGGGTCTGTAGAAGTACTTTATTTTATTTATTATTTTTGAGAGAGAGAGAACAAGTGAGGGTGAGGGTCAGAGGAAGAGGAGGAGAATTTCAAACAGACTCCTTGCTGAAAGCTAAACCGGACATGTGGCTGGATCCTACAACCCTAAGATCATGACCTGACAGGAAATTAAGAGTCAGAGGCTTGACCCACAGCGCCACCCAAGTGTCCCTTGTGGAAATATTTTTAAGGTATTTTTTAAAACTACATCTGCAAAGCTTTAGACTGTGCAAATATCTTTTGTAATTTGATAAATGCTGAAAATCTGTTTAAACAGAGGCTTAAAGAGAATTCATTCAATCTCTGCAAACCCTTTATAATTGCCATTGGGACACAGAGAGCAAGATGACAACTTCCTTACATCAATTTCTGTGAAGGGAATCATCAAGGGGTGTTAAAAACCAAAGTGTAGGAAGAAAACATCATTTTTAACAAGAAACATTCCAGTGCAAATAAACCACTCAGACATAACAAATAAGTGATAATTTATCACCAACCTCATTATCAACAGATACTCGCTAAGTCTGTCTGTGGTGCGCAAATGCTTTGTACAAGATTCTTCGGGTTTTTTGGCAGTCTAAAATCCCTGAAGACCCTAAAAGGGAGGAAAGATTTGTAAATATCTGTGAAACAGAAAGAGGTTATTATTGATTCAGAAATTTAACATTTAGCACTCTAAGTAGGCCACAACTATTTCTGGCATAGACATAGTGTGATATGTATTTTTTTAAATGAATACAAATTTAAAAGGCAGTAAGTTTCCTAAAGTTATTTACATAACAAGCATTAGCCAATGCCTATATGTTATCTTTCAACTGTTCACAACAATTTATTTTGGTTTTTTGGTTTTAGTTGATTTTATTTCGTATTATTATCCTACCATGAAAAAATACCATTTAGATGGATCAGATCAGCCAAGTTTACATGTACCTTTGTCTATTTTAATAATAAAATCAGAACAATCATTTTTAGGGTGGTAGTCATTGTTAGAAATATATTAATTAATCCTTCTTGTACAAATACAAGTATTTGTATATTTTTCAGTATTTGCACAGTATTTTACTCACTGTAAAGTAAGCAGACCCTAAGCCTAATACCATGCTTGGTTAATGATTGAGAAGAGTTAAGCATTTAGGTCTCAGAATGGAATAATTTTTTTGAAGTGGTAGTTACAGAACCATACTCTACTTGCTATTGACTTGAAAACATAGTTGAAATAATATCGAAAAAGAAAGATCACTAAATAAAATCTTAATTTTAAAAAAAAGGGGTGCCTGGGTGGCTCAGTTGGTTGAGTGTCTGCCTTCGGCTCAGGTCATGATCTCAGGGTCCTGGGATGGAGTCCCTCATCGGCTCTCTGCTCAGCAGGGAGCCTGCTTCGCCCTCTCCCTCCCCATCTGCCTGCTGCTCCTCTTGCTTGTGCTCTCTCTCAGACAAACAAACAAACAAACAAACAAAAATCTTAAAAAAAAAAAAAGAAAGAAAGAAAAGAAGAGAAAAGAAAAAAGAAAAGAAAAGGAAGATCTCTACATTCGGAGTTAGCTCTCGGTTCTAGTTCTTTTGTCAATCCATGTTGCCAGTATTACTTTAATTGGATAAAGCCCTTAATTTATTTGATGCTCAGTTTCTCATCCAGAAAATGAGGGGTTGAACTGCATGATTGTTGTGTGGCTGTGCTTAGGGAAAGTCCTCTTCAAAGAGACAAAAATTGATGTGTGATCAGGATCTTTAATTTACAAATGTTGTAAGTAATTTAGACTTGCTGCAGCCTACATCTGGTTACTTACTTTGCTTCTTTTGTTTGGTTTTGTCCTTGCACTTCATAATGATCCTACTCAGATGTGGATTTTTATCTTAGCCCAGAAAAACAATGACGGCTCCTCTCCCAAACTTAATGTTGGCAACAAGCTAAGCCCTGTTATTCGGTCATCAGAGCTCCCACGTCTTGTCTATCCTCCAGTTTCCATTCAGTTTTGCAACTTCCTGCTTCTCTCTCTCCGAGCTATGGTCCGCTCACATGGCCCAGAGAGAGTATAATCTGTAAGCCTCCTCTAGTTCTATTTTTTTCTTTTCTTCACTTTTTTTTTTTTTTTCAGATGGGGGGGGGTGTTTCCCAGCCCTAGAGTATCTAATACAAAGTAAAAATGGAGAGGACAAAAGAAACACTTCACTCTTCTTGTTGACATTATACCTATAAATCAGCCCAACCTCCAGTGCTCTAAGACTATAATGGTTAATGGGGGGTGGATATTTCAGCTCTATTCACAGAGAACATCCCTTTTGCTTCACTTTGGATTTTTATCATGTTCTCTCTGACTTTGGATTCTTGCTTTCCTGAATTTAACCCCCAGTTTTGTTTATGATTTTGAATTGGCCTCTTTCCTTTTCATTGTCCCTGACCTCTTCTGAACCTCTTTCTTTCTAAAATGCAAAGCCCTACACTGATAGAGATAATCTCACACAGATTAGGACGGTACACCATCACACAACACAAACACACACCCATGTGACATGCAACATGTATTCGCCACCCCGAGTCTCTACTTCCCAAAGATGTAGTTATTTCTGAATGAGAGCACATGGTCAAAGTGTAAAGACAAGCACATGAAAACATGAAAAGTTTCTCAACATCCCCACCCATCAGGGATATGAAAATCAAAACCACAATGACATACATCACACTCACTAGGATGTCTATAACTGAAAGGCCGAGAGTAACAAGAGTTGGTAAGATTACGGAGAAACTGGAACCTTCACACAGTGTAGGTGGGAAAGTAAAATGGTGCAGCAACTTTAGAAAACACCCTGGTAGCTCCTCAAAAGATTAAACACAGAGTTGCCATATCACCCATTGATTCTACTCCTAGAGAAATGAAAAGATATGCCTACACAAAAATGTGTACACCTAGGTCGATAACAGCATTTTTCACAGCAGCGCCAAATGGAAACACCCAACGTCCATCGGTTGGTGAATGGACAAATGAAATGTGATGCACACTGTGAGATATTAATTGGCAATAAAGGAAGTATTGATACATGCTATGACATGGATGAACTTTGAAAACATCTGCTACGTGAAAGAAGCCAGTCCCCACAGACCACATACTGAGTGATTCCACTTTCATGATGTGTCCAGAACAGAGAGATCAAGAAGGAAGATAGATTAATGGTTGCCTAGGATTGGAAGGGAGTCGTTTGGAGGGAAATGAAGAGTGACCCCTAGCAAGTACGGGGGTATTTTTTGGAGTGATAACAAATGTCCTTAAATTGATGGCAGTGATGGTTGCCAAACTCTGGGAAGACACTAATATCCATTGAGTTGTATACTGTAAACAGTTACATGGTATGGGACGTGAATTACAGTGCAACAAAGCTGTTATACATAAAAATAAAAGCAAAGACAAGTGTAAACCTGAAAAACAAGCTCTTAGTCATTCCTTCTTGGTCTTACTTGGATTTGGAGATATCAGTAAAATTGAAGCTGGCACTCTTAATTCCTTAATGCTCATGTGAAATGAACCTCAGATTCTTGGCAAATTCCACAAAGATGAAAGGGAATGAAATGATCCCTTACCTAATTATTGCATTGCAGAAAAGGCAGCAGTCACTGAAGCCTGACAGTGAAAAGTGAAATGATCCAACTTGCTGTTTATTCACAATTGCACAGAATGAAAACAAACAATAGCTTATTTCCTCCAGACCCAGGGTCATCAATTTAAGCACAACAAAGAACTATAATGTTGTGGCAGCTATATCAAAAATGCAAGGAGGAAATTTGAAATTTATGCTTTAGAAAATACTCACAAAGATGCATAAAGTGAAATTATGCCTCCCAAGATTGGCTAATGCGCAATCAGTGAACTAGATCCTCTCCAGGGGGAGAAATTATTCACACCCTAATGTTCGTGGAGTGTTCCAAAATACCTCAGCATATCTGAAAACCTCAACCAAAGCTTTTGAGGCTAAGAAAATTTTATGGCAAAATTTAGGCCAAAAATGCAAGCTAAGGGTGACTGATATTCTTAGCACTGAAATACAACTTCCCATCCCTATATAAAATTTTTTTTGCTTCGTATTCTTACAGTAAACAATCACATAGATACTTTGTGATGGCTGAAATTTTTCTGTCATATATTTTTCATGACTTTAACCTTGATATTTATGCTATATGAATCAATTTTCCTATGGGCAAAATATATAATAATACATCCCAAGTTCATCATCAGGAAAGTATCAGAGATTGATCAAGAATGTTTGCAAATCCTTGGGGCCCTTGGGTGGCTGAGTCAGTTAAGTGTCCGACTCCTGATTTCAGTTCAGGTCCTGATCTCAGGGTCATGAGATCAAACCTCACACTGGGCTCTGAGCTCAGCACAGTCTGCCTGTCCCTCTCCCACAGCTCACTTTCTCTCTCTCTCTCTCTGTCTCAAATAAATAAATAAATAAAATCTTAACACAAATAGAATGCTTGCAAATCTTTTAACAATATTCAAGTATTTGGCAACACAGCCTAGGTTATAATAGTCAAGTAAGTACTATCTAGGCCAAGGATCTATATATAGGGGTATCTATTATCATGTTTTAACTTGAGATATTAGTAAAGTGATAAACTATTAATTAAAATAATAAAATTATTTGTTAAGAACAGCTAAAGCCACACAAATTAAAAAAAAGACCATTGGTTATTTAGGGACTGTTAACTTATACACAATTATAATCAATAAGCATCAATATTACACAAATACTTTTTTATATTAATTGGTGGCTTTTCCTTGATAAGGAACTGATAAGAGTGCCTGGAAACAGTCTATTTTCTAATCTGATGTACATGCTTCTTTTCCCATATTCTGCCGATCTTTTTATCCCACTCCCACTGGTGCCTCACCCTTGTTGTTTTTGATGGATCCCTCTTCAGTTGAAACTCATTATTTGTAGAAAATCATCAGTCTTCATAAATTGATTCCTGTGGTTTATTTTTTCCAATAAGCTCTACAAATGTTGGCTGTCACCTACATGTGCTGTCCCCAAGAAAACAATAGTATAGATTGTAGCAATTTCCTTTCAGTCAAAGATTCCCATTCTAGACTGAAGGTTAATGTTCCCATTGCCCAGTACCATGACACTATCTGTGCTAAGTTCTAAATATTCTCTTAATAGCAACAGCTGAGGGCGCCTGGGTGGCTCAGTGGGTTAAGCCGCTGCCTTCGGCTCGGGTCATGATCTCAGGGTCCTGGGATCGAGTCCCGCATCGGGCTCTCTGCTCAGCAGGGAGCCTGCTTCCCTTCCTCTCTCTCTGCCTGCCTCTCTGCCTACTTGTGATCTGTCTGTCAAATAAATAAATAAAATCTTTAAAAAAAAAAAATAGCAACAGCTGACTATTTCAAGATACTTCGATTTCACTTGCAGAAGTTAAATTAGTAAATGCAACCCATGGTAATTTCCCGGGTTTAGTGACTCAACCTTCGCACTCAATTTCCAATTGGTCACACTATTATGAAAGTCATAAATATACTTTCTGGGATCTAACGGCATTTCTGTTGAGATCCTCAACTTGAGATGGAGGTTGAATGAAAGTTCTTCTTACCATATACAGTTCTGATGAGACGCAACAAATTTATTAGGACCCACCAGGCTGCCTAGGCAAGACATGAAGAAGCTGTCTCGGGTGTGAAGTTTTAAGCTGTAGAGGGTTATATTTTTTTGTTGTTGTTGCTTGATATACACACTTCTGTAATTCCCAGGGCACACTGCCTTCCCAACATATCCCAACGGTGATATTCAGGTATTTTTCATAGTATGGTTCTTCCCTGTCTCTGGGATTTTAAGTCAATTGTATTGCAGTCAATGATTGTAACTTAGGGTTGCTAAAAAAAACAACTGCTAATGACATTAATAAAGATGAAAATGGCAAAATGAACATCACACCTACTGTGTGTGCACTTGTGCCAAAATTAAGCACTTATATACATTATCTCATTTGTCTTCAGAAGAATTATTTTAAGAAGTTATTATTATCAGTCTTATTTTATTGTTCAGAAAAATTAAATTTAGTAAGGAAAAGTAATGTGCCCTGGATGACATGGATAAAAAGTGACCTTAGCAGGCTTCGAATCCATATCTATCTGAATCCAAAATCTACTTCATACTTAAAACACTTTCTCCTTTGCGTCGCTTTAGAGGTATATGTAGTACCTATATATATGTGTGTGTGTGATAAGTGCTTGTGACTGACAATTTAACAGACAACGCTAAGAATAATTAGTTATAAGAAAATGTCTTTACTTTTAAGCAGTATTGCTTAATAAGTTATTCAAGATCAAAGACTTTCTGATGATTGAAATGTATCTCTTTGAGCAACAAATGTTTCTAAGTTCTCTGTAGCCTCAATAAATGTAAAATAATTTTAATAGTGTGTTACAGATAGAACAATGGTTTTAGACCTTGTGGGGAAACGAATGGGTAGATTCAAGCTGGGTAGAACAACTTCATGCAGGATTACACAAGGCCATGCCAGTTCCTTTCACTTTTCCATCATTTCCCCCTTTTCCATAAACTAAAATACTGGAAACACAGCTGTGTCCTCTCTAGAGGTTTGTAACTTGGCTCTCTGTAGGTATATTTTTTGCTTTCCTTGTTGAAGTTTTTATCTCCTTTTTTATTTCTTTAAACTACAATATATTCATCATCAGAAGAAAAAGATGATATTGAGCAGGCAGAAATCAAGTAGTGGTTGACCTCACGTTCTTCTTCGATATTTGACATTGAATAGAACTCAAAGTTTACACATTCTAAGACACATCTTGGTTGAAAAGAGTGAAATCTTGTATGTCTTAGATTGATTGGAACAACTTCTTTTTGACATTTTTTTGCAGCAGAGCACTCTGTCTTAAAGGTTTAAAACAATACGGAGTCAGTGGAGGATAAAATGATCATCACACACACACACACACACACACACACACATGTCTATTGATATGTATTTACTGACACTTCTTGAAACTGAGTTTAGAGCCATATGCACAGTTTTGTTATAATCAATTAAGGTTTTGTTTAAAAACAAATAACTTCAACAAAAACATCAATAGACCAAAACCAGTAAGAAGTTTTCTTGGTGCAGTTCTCCTTAGTCTCTACTCTATAATTACATGTTCTGGATCAATATTATTTTAACAGATCAGTCTATTGTCAGAGACCCTAAACCATCAGTATATATAAAAACTGATTTCTTAAACTGAGGATACTTTGATTTTTTTGAGAAACTTCACATTTTGCCAAAGTATTTGCCAGCATCTAAAAACCACAAGTTATAGTCACAAATTATTTTAAAATCATTCATTCTTTAAAACAGGAAATTGTAGCAATAATATTTCTATAGTGAGCAATCTAAAACCAGGTGTAACTTGGGATATTTCAAAAATGAATCAATTACTTGTGTGTATAAAGACTCTACTTTTCAAATTTTTGCATGATCCGAAGAGGTGCATGAATGCTGAGCCTAGAATCTGGCAAAAAGCAAGTGCTCAATAACTACTTGCTGAATAAGTCATAATTTTATTTTATCAGAAAGAGGGACTGTGTCCATCTCCTGACCAAAAACCTTTGTGTGATTTTTTTCAGGCTTAATCATAAGCAGTTACAAAGATTCCACCTGGCAGGCTTCGGGGCAGGGTTGGGGAGGCGGGAAACCACCCTCTCCAGATGTGGTGCACAGCTGTGCAGGGCAGTGTCTGGATGGAGCTGCAGTCAGGCATCCGGTCACCCGTAGCCAAACATGCTCTCATGCAGAACTGCATTCCTAGCCCAGGTGCCTCTATTTGGAAATCTCCTCTTTGGGAAAGACATTTTTTCCCGCTCTGACTCACTACCCAGTACTTTTCCCATCCTTACCCTCTTCTCTCCCTCCCCATCTTGCCAGGTCCATGAACTAAAGGAGACTTTTGTTTGGGAATCCCTTAACGATGAGATGACTCCCCTCTCTGTACTGATCCACCCGACCCTCAACCTGTACACAATTCCAGGGGGGAAGTCTGTGTTTTCTCCAATTTTAGCCTCTAGCTTACACTATCTCTGCAAGTGATTAAATCTTCACTGTTACCTCCATTTGGCTTCTTGCTTTACTTGGATGCCTGAAGTTGGCTATTTTGACAGTTTGACAGCTCAGTTCTTTCCCCAGCTGAGTTCCTTACAGTGCCTTGTATGGAAGAGTTAATGTGTGCATATAGTACTTGATGTGTCTAGTTGTCTTGGCCATGAAAATGCCTCACCCCATCACACCACATCCACTCCATATCCCCCAATTGCTTGACTCATAGACCCACGTTGATTTTCAGAAGCCACTTAGGATTCAGTGATGAACCTAGAAGATACTGAAATGTGCAGGACTTGATTCGACATTCCACTGTCTCGCCTCCAGATGAACCACAGCTGGACCTTCTAGAAAAGAGGTTTGCGAACCAAGGCCTGAGGGCCAAGTTTGGCCAAAGACGTGCTTTTGTATGGCCTACAAGTGAGGAAGAATGTTTACATTTTTAAAAGTTTTGAAAAAATAGACAAAAAAGAATATGTGACAAAGATCATATATAGCCCACAAAGCCTAAAGTACTCACTATCTGGCTTCTTATGGGAAACATTTATGGACCTCTGAACTAGAAAATGAGCCCTATGACGTTTACTGTCTGTTTTGTTTACTGTCATTTCTCAATGCCTAGAAAAGTGCTATGGCTAAAACTAATTTTACTATTTTAAGCTCATATATCATCTCATCACATCTTTTGAACCGAGTTTGACATCAAGTCACAAAAATGTTATATAACAGATTTTATCTTCCTACCTTAATGGATATGGCTATAAAACAACAAAATTGTCAAATATGGTGAAAGATGTTCTGTTGCTAAACTAAGAATATCTGGATGAAAAATAAAACAAAGAAATATATAATCTATCCATTATTACCTATTTATTTTATAAAATTCATTTTCTTTGTTTCAGTTCAGCAAAATCTTTGTTATGTTGTAATAATCATTTTTTCCATAATTTGTGCTCTACAAATTCTAATAATTCAAAGAACTAAAAAATAGAAAGTATAATTATTTTGAGTGTACAAAATATGAATATATATGGATCAGAACATATGCATTAAAGTAACAATTGAGAATCAAAAAATAAAATAATTTTGTTTCGAACTTATTTTTCTAAAATATTCAGTTATCTAATTAGAATAAAAGACACAGTGCAAAATAAAATGATTAAATATCAAAATTTTAAGTTAAAATTATTTAAATAAAACTGAAATTATAACTATGTTATTGAAGTAGTTACTACCATTTCTTGTGTCCATCCAGTTGCCAGGATAGAGGAAAGGTTTACATCCTGCTCATTCAAAAATAACATGAATTATTTAATATTAGATCGTTCTCCTCAGCCACCAAATGCAACTATTACAAGTACTTGCTAATTCACGGGTTTGAGAATACCTCTGGAAACAGGAATTGATACAGGAAAAGAAACAAGATGGAAGTTCAGCATTAAGGGAAAGTGATCCTTGTTGTGTGAGAAAATTTGCTCTGCTGTTGACAGGAAGGGTTTTACAAGAGCTTCCGACACAATCTTCCCAACACTTTGAAGCTATGTTGCGCTCAGGAATGAGCCACAGAACAATCCTCAAATCCTGGAGTTGAACACGGCTGTCCTTTCTTTGTAGGACACAGAGCAAGAGATTTTGAACAGAATTTCCTTGTGTCTAAAAGCTGTCATGGAAGCACCAGGGAGCCCCAGGCTAGTCCCCATGCACATGTGCGCGTGCTCCTAAGTCCACTGTGTTTTCTTTGTCATACACAGGACACTCTATCATGCCAGGCACAGAGTAGTGGCACCTTTGCCAGGATCAAAGGGTAGTATTTCTCCCAATAATCTAATGAAGTCAGTGCTATCCATCTCCTTCTCTGAAGATATAAAGAAAGGGACACATAGTGGTTTAATTTACCAAAAGATGGCCAATTAATACATGGTAGGGTCAGATCCAACCCAATCAAGTTGAATGCAGAATCCAAGACCTAAAAACTGCGCAGAATAAGACCATGACCCTTTTAGGATTACTAATGCCTAAAGTTATTTGTTGATTCATTAGAGACCTCAGAGCTCTTCAATCTTCAACTCTATCCTCGGCTGTTAGAGAGCCGAATGAAGTCCTGTTCCTTTTTCTAACCTCCTGCAAGACATTTGCTCTGATTTGCTTCTATATTTACTATTTTATTCATTGCTTTCTTTCCTCCCTCCCTTCTCTTCTCTTCCTGTTTCTTCTGTGTGATTATATTCCTCTGTCTTCAGTCAGTCCCACAAGTTATCCTGTTTCAGATTATGCAATAGTAAATAAAAAAACATTTTTGATCTATTTGTCATTGTTCTTCACAAAGACATAGATTTGACATCAACAAATTGAACCATATAACTGCTAAATTATGGAAATCATAATATTACTTTGACAAGTTATTTTTTAGTTGTATTTTTCTATCTTGCCACATTTAATTATTCATGGGAAACAGGAAGACTTAAATGTGTAGCTTTTGATTACACTTTGTAGTCACTTTGGACTCTGGTGGAATTTTCCATATTAACAAAGATATTCTTCCAGCTATTCAGGATTTCATTTTTGCTTACAATAAAGAAAGTACATATTGATTCTCATTGTCTAAAAACTGAATCGTGAATAGAAGTGTTGATTTTTTTTCTGTAAATATGAGAGTATTTCTCTTAATTTTACTTTTATAAAACAACTTTCCCCTATTTTAATTACCAAGTACGATTGTTATATTTCCTATGAAAGAAGGCAGTACTGTGAGGGATACTCATAAAATAATAAAACAAGTTCCACAACCCAGTGCAGATCATTTAATTACCTGATAGTTTTAATGGAAATTTCTTAAATTTCTGTTTGCAATTCTTTCAGAATGAGAGATAAATAAAATAAACCAATGTCAGCCTATGCAGGGAAAACTTTTTAAATGGTATTGTTACGCTAATGTTACCATGATGAGGGAAAAAAAGCAAGTCATACTATGTAGACCTTGACTTAAAACATACAGAGATAAAAAATAAATTTGTGTTAGATCTAGCCACAAAATAATTTTAATCCTTGAATATTAAACTTTTTCCCTTGTAAAATAAAGCAACTGGGCTAATATTGATTACTTCCATTGATCTCCATGTCTTGGGAGAAAAAGAACTTATAAGAAATATGTGCTTACCTTCCTTGTAACAATCCAGGAGGGGAGAGGTCAACAGGGTGCTTATTACACTCTTATGTATTGAAACAAAATGGAAGAAACACTAAAAGAGAACTGATACCCTGGTTTGGTTTAGAAAAGATACTATGTATAACTTCCTTATTTACTTAGGGCTTTGAGATGGGAGTTCAATCTTACTGACTTTACCTGTGGGAAAAGCACTAAATGGGGCCAATGAAAGCCAAACATGGCCCCAGAGTGCGCTATTAAGTTCACCTTCTTTGGGGCACCTGGGTGGCTCAGTGGGTTAAGCCTATGCCTTCCGCTCAGGTCATGATCTCAGGGTCCTGGGATAGAGCCCCTCATCGGGCTCTCTGCTCAGCGGGGAGCCTGCTTCCCCCCCCCCCCCCCCCCTGCTGCTCTGCCTACTTCTTCTTTTTTTTTTTTTTTTTTAAAGATTTATTTATTTATTTGACAGACAGAAATCACAAGGAGTCAGAGAGGCAGGCAGAGAGAGAGGAAGAAGCAGGCTCCCCGCTGATCAGAGAGCCCGATGCGGGTCTCGACCCCAGGACCCTGGGATCATGACCCGAGCCGAAGGCAGAGGCTTTAACCCACTGAGCCACCCAGGCGCCCCAGCTCTGCCTACTTCTGATCTCTCTCTGTCAAATAAATAAGATCTTTAAAAAAAAAGAAAAAAAGAAAAAAAGATCACCTCCTTCATCAGCTACATGCATCCCAAGGGAGTTTCTTAAACCACCTGGGAACCATGGATGGGAGAATGATAGGGTGAGGAAAATGGACAGAAATTTCTCATTACTTCCCTTTATTTAAAAAAAAAATCTGTTGTACCCATAAAATATAAAAATATAAAATAGGTGTACATAGGCTTAAACACACATTCTCAAGGCAATTAATTCTAAAAACCACGTGGACAGGCAAGAAGTAATTTTGATGAGATGGTTCCCTCCCCTCAAATTTCTTTAGCTAATATTGTTATTGAACAACTATCTTATCATTAGTTTACAAAAATACATAAAATAACTCTTCAGTTTTTAGAAATTCAGAATTCTGTCCACATCTTGCATCTGAATATTACCTCAAATCTCTAATAGTTCTATGACTTTTTTTTAAGAGTGTTTAGCATCAAAGATTTATTTCCTCTTCAGTAAGTGGTAATAACGTGATGACAAGGATGCCAAAGCCAAGTGTTGAATTCTATTTCTCTTGATTAGACAGTATAAGAGCAGAGATAATTGTGTTTTCATTGGCTGATGAGAAGTATAAAAGATAGTAAAGGTAGCTGTTACATATGCAGTTTATACCATGCTGAATGCTTTACACAGCCTCTCTTTTAAATTCCCACCAAACATGGTGGTTAAAGCAGAGACTCTGGAGCTAAACTAACCAGGTATTAATTCTGCTTTCACCCTATCATGAAGTGTGTGGCACTGAACAGGTTGCTTAAATTTCTGTGACTCACTTTTCCCAAATGCTGACGTACTACTGGTATCTATCAATGGTATAGGGTTATTATGAGGACCCTGAATTGGGATTTGCAAAATCAATACCTGTCCTATAGTAACACTCAGAGCATAAAACCCTACAAGGCTGGAAATGCTTTCCCTATTCCAGATGGAGAAACTGAGCCTCAGAGAGGCTTACCAATTTTCTTAGGTTATATGGTTTTTAAGGGCTTGAATTTGGTAGCAGCACTGGAGAGGAAAAGATTTCTGTGACAGATACTGCCAAGTCAGACTTATTAGTTATACTAGATATTATTAGATGTTACAGGACTTAGCAACTATTTAAACTTGGGGAGTAAAACACTTATGAATGCGTCTGCACTCAACAAGAAATCTAAAAACAAAATCTCCATCTGTTATTTTTCTTTGAACTAAAATGACAAGTTGCTGGCCACTTTCATGACAGCTTTTAGAACCAAACACCTGAAGAGCTCGGATTTCTTTAGGTCGCTGTACCCCCAGGTTGAACAGTAATCTGTTTTTCATTCAGTTCTTTTTACAGAATGCAACATAATTAAGGACCATAACTATAAACATGAAGTTGTTCATAAAGATCAATGTGTTCTGTTCATGTCATTTACAGGGAAAATTTTGTGTGAATCCCCCCTCCACCCCTGAAATCACAATTGAAGCAAACATTCTTAAAAGTGAATGCTTCTATGAAAGTAAAAAGCAATTCAGAAAGGGCTTCCTTGCTGCGTGTTCTACAATTTGGGGAGGAATGAATATCTTTTTACAAAATCACTTAGTCCTTTTGTAAACCTCCACATTTTCTTCTGTCGAGGCTTGGTGTATAAAAAAAAGAAAAAAAAAGGTGGTGTGTTGAAGAGTTTGCCTACTTTTGTTTACTCCTTCTCATTTACATGGTGTAGTAACAGAATCAGCCACAGGAATTTCAACTAGTTCAAAGGCGGCTAATAATAAAGCTGTTGTTATGTAGAAGAAACTAGGCATTATGGCAGCACCTAAATGCCTTGAACATCAAGAATATTTGAGGGTTCTGGAGAAAGCCAAAGCATCACAAATGCTTCATTCTGCCCTTTGCCTTCAACCCACAGCCCCCACTGATCTTACTGGCTCCCAGACCCAGGCATCCAATATTTGGTCCTTGTGGGGGAGGAGTAGTTGAGTAGCTTGTTGATGGGTCTCTGTGTGGCATCCATGAGAAGGAGGGGAAAGGGGATGAAGACTCAGAACATGACCAACTAAAACCCCAATTTTATACAAGCTCTGTATTTTTTACAAAGCATTTCTTCAGCAAATGCAGGTGGCCTAATCTATCAAACAGCTTTGCCTTCTATTGCCAAGTCATCCTACAAACAAACATGGCACCCAGTAGGCTACGGAGGGACTTAATGAAGTACAACCTCCATATTTTCCTGGAGTTGCAATAGACTAAACCACCAGAAGCTTTTTTGCCTCAAATGCTCAGTTACTTTGTTCAATGGGTCTAAACAAGCCTGAGGTAGAAAACTGAGGGCTGACATACTAATACTGAGGGCACAGCATCAGTATTAGAATAGACATGGAGACATTGCAAATTGAACCCTTGAGTCAAAGAGCAAATGTTCCTAAGGTTCAACCCATGGTAGCCATTTCCATGGGGGAATTCCAATACGTAGCAGTTGAGCATAAAAATGATGAAACAGTAAAACCCTAGAAACAGTAGCTATGGTAAATTGGTATGCCATTTTCATTATTTTTTTTCGATTATAAAGAAATATATATTGATTATAAAATAAATCTGGAAATTAGAGAAAGCCATTAAGAGAAAAATAAAAATTCAGTTCCTTAGAGATTATTTATTGTCTTATTATAAATACAATATATACCTCAATATAAAAATAACTTTGAAGCTAAAGAAAATAATGAAAAAAGTTATTCATGGGGGCACCTGGGTGGCTCAGTCGTTAAGCGTCTGCCTTCGGCTCAGGTCACGATCCCAGGATTCTGGGATCGAGCCCCGCATCAGGCTCCTGGCTTGGTGGGAAGCCTGCTTCTCCCTCTCTCACTCCCCCTGCTTGTGTTCCCTCTCTCGCTGTGTCTCTCTGTCAAATAAATAAATACAATTAAAAAAAAAAAGTTATTCATGATCCTTCTATCAAGGAGTAACAAGTCAGTCTTGACTGTTCAATCAGATGATGTGATTAATTTTGTAACATGAAGGACTTTGAAAACTTAAGTTAGTTTTCATAAAATCAGCTCAAAATATTGGATTTAATTAAGCCCAGCCTAATGCATACCAAGATCAGAGGATCATGCAATCATTTCACATTTTAAATACATGCCTGTAATGCTAACTTTCGGCAGTGTTGTGTGGATCATTCTCTTCATGGAGTCAAATTTAAGAAGCACAGTTCAGTATCATAAATAACTAAAAATTTTTTTTAAAAATATTTTATTTATTTATTTATTTACTTACTTATTTACTTATTTATTCATGAGAGACAGAAAGAGAGAGAGAGAGAGAAGCAAAGGGAAAAGAGACTCCCTGCTGAGCAGGGAGCCCAATGTGGGACTCTATCCCAGGACCCTGGGATCATGACCTGAG